>NW_026926945.1:0-296710 GCF_032062105.1 Saccostrea cuccullata | reverse complement strand
ATGAAGTGAGGTTGTATACATATTTGTTACGGAAAACATGTAGCACGAATAAGAAATAATTAACACTTTAAACTTTGATCACCTTCTTTAGACTACATATCAGGATCTAAGCAAACGCGAACAACTGAAACATCACAAGTAGGATCCGCTGCCATAGAGGAGTTGTTATCCCCTTCCAACAGGTCTCGTTTGTTGTTTTATCCTTGACATGATCGGGGAAAACGTAAATAATTCAGTGTGCAAGTAATGGCCAATTAGTTAGTCTGAAAAACATTAGTCTGACAGCACTTGATTTATTAAACAGTTGTATTTGCTGACAATGTGCTTGTGCCCCAAAACTTGCAAAATGCCGTTCTCCTTGTTTTACAAATTTGTTTATCAATTGCTTCCACCGTTTTATACTTTTCATACGTATGCCATTGTGTATCGAATCATCTGAAATACAAAAATCCCATTTGCACGTGAAAAGGGTGTATATTGCTACATGTACATGATAAATGGATGTTGACAATTCAAATATTGAAGTCATCACAAGTTGATGAAACAAGAATATAAGTATCATTGTTCACGGTAGCTCAGTCGGTAGAGCGCTCGCTCCGTGATTGGGAGGTCGTGAGTTCGAATCTCGGCCGCGACTGACCTAAGTCGATTAAAAATGGGTAGCAACTGTTCCTTCGCCATGCGCTCGGCACTTTGAAATGAAAGTTGCGGGTTCTTTCGGACGAGACCTTAAAAACCAAGGCCCCGTGTCAGCGGCAGTTGTTGGCACGATAAAGATCCCTCACTGCTCAATGGCCGTAAGTACCGGGTAAAGGTCAAAATTTAAAGCCCTTCACCAGCATACGGTGACATCTCTATATGAGTGGAGAAATTCTCGAGAGGGACGTGAAACATTATACGATCTATCAATCAATAATTTCGTTAGTTCTATTGTCGATACAATGCTTATTGTTACACCATTATAGACACACTGAATTGTAGACAGATTCTTCGTTATTTCACGATCATGATAAGGATAACACGACGGGATAACACGACTCGTCAGCAGGGGATGTTTTCTTCTTAATGGCACCTGATCCCACCTCTGATGTTTCGGAGGTCCGTGTTTGCTCTGCTCTTATTTTGTATTGTTTCATGGCCTTTTGAGCTCGAATACTGTTCGTTATTTCCATATATTTCATTTTTCATAAGCTTTTTTGCTAGATTACCATTACATGTATTCTTCTTGATAACAATTTATGGACCTAAAACGCATGTCTGCTCAAAATTGAATTTTATACAAAGTTCACGATTTTTTTAATGAAGTTGTGAATACAAGTTCTTTTCTCAAAAATGATTATAAATTTTTCTCTTAAGACTCCCTTACTGAGATGTCACAAATATAAAAAAAATGACAATATTCTGTAATCACTTTAGCAATTTTATACAATAGCGCATATTTCTGAACATGTGGGAAACGAAAACTTTTTAAATGCAGGTACATGTAGTCCTTTGATTCACAAATGTGCGATTTCAACAGATTTTAATGTGCTCTTGACAAAAGCTACAGAAAATTAATATACAATATTTTGAATGCAAACATGACTTTGTTTACGTGTATTACGTGTATGTCATATATAACTGTTAAAATTAATAAATGATTTACAAAGTGTTTGAAAAATAAGATGAACTATAATCATGATGCTTCTTTCAGAAGACGGGGATCGAGTTCGGGTCCAGGAATATGGCTTTCGGGCGGAGGAGATTATTTTTATACTGATAGTGGTAGCTGTATGGATCGTGGCTATGGTACTCTGCTACAAACAGTGGGACAGCATCAGGATCTTACAACCCATAGAACCGCGCTACAAACATAACCCGAAAAACCTAGAGAGTATACGAATAGTTAAGAGACCGCAAGATAGCGTCATTTATAAAAACTACAGCAGGAAGTTGTCTATAACAATGGACGAAAGAGAGAAAAGGAGATTACAAAGAATGAACACAGAGCCCGTGCTTCCCAGTGTGTCACGGTTCAGTGCATTACCCACAATTCATATGGAGGAAGCAACGACAGAAATGTGACCTCATATTTGCCTACATTATGTCATTCCTCCCACATCGTCATTTATTTCATGCCAATAATTCATTTTTTTCAGTTTTCCAATTATATTAAGGACTCAAAATTGTGTTTGTGTTTGTTTTCCATCATCATATAAAGATCATTTTCTTTGTACATATTTAACAGATTCACTGATTCTCTTATTTTTTCGTGTAGTGTTGTCTTCAAAGAAAGGAATTGCAATATCTTCAAAGTGCTCTTTCTGCATTAATGCATTTTGCCTGAATCAAGACTCCATCGATCGAATAAATAGTTGTGTTAAGATTGAACCTCGCGAAATGCAGGTAGCCAGTGTGGGATTTAATCAGCAGAAAATGTAATATTGTATTGGCAGAAAACTAATTATGCTCCCCGCAGTCGTAAGTAATTTAATAACGTGAAGTCCCATATGTACTGTTGAGGCGTTTTAAATTTTGACGCAGTTGCATAACAGTCATGTCATTTTTATATGTTACTACTGCTTTTATATAACAATGTGCATATAAGAACTGAATTACGTTTTTATTTACCGATACATTGTATTTAATTTGCTTTAACAATAACTTGTGAAACACTATCCTCGATATTATGATATTCGAAATGTGGTTAAGGAATAAGTATACACCTGACTGATGTAAACCTTTAAGAATCCTTATTGATATCATTAAAAACTCAATCTTTGTGTTCTGAGGAATACTAGTATAGATTTTCTTTCATATACAGAAAGATAAATATCATATTCTTTGTATGGTAAATATGCCTCTACTACATGAACTACCAGAAACGATTAGTTTTTATATGTATGGTGAATCCTTCGACATAAGTTTCTCTGATTTCCACATGGTGCATCTTACATGTACAAACTTGACTTTGTCACTATGATCATAAATTTCAAAAAATAAAATGACACATGTCCAGAACCTTTCTAGACAGGCCTTATACAATATGTATATGTACCGCCTTCATCAAAATTGAATGTGATGGTACTTATTTTTATAGCAAGTGTTACTGACGAAAACTTGGTGACGGCATCTTGCATTTTCAAATCATTGGAAAATATCGACGATTTCCTACGCTATTTATTCTGTAGTGTCTTTTCACACATTTGCCGGTTCCGTTTGGTTTAAAATTATAACCTTTTCATTACATTTTTAAGTGGAATATTATAGCAAATTATAATGTGATTCTTTAACTACCACATTTTCTTTTTTTTAGAAATGAAACGCATTTAGTAAATGATGATTTTAAATTATAAATTTTCACCCCCAAGAAAACCATTGTCAGCCGAGGCACAGCCGAGGTTGACAATGGTTTTCGAGGGTTGAAAACATTTTACGAGGGAATAACAAGTCGTATAAAGAAAATTCAAGCTCCTACCATATATCCCTTATTTTGTATATTGCATAAGTATAGTTTTCTGATTAATATATTTGTAAATCACTGTCCAACAAGACAGTATGTTACTCTGTTGTTTTGAATATGACAATAAAACTGTTTTAAAGTGAAAGTTAAGAAATTTTCTTGGTCGTTTTGCATTGTTCTTTCTCAATCAGATCAACATTTAATGATGGTTACCTTTAAAATTTGGTTGTTTTACTTTAAAAAAAAAAACGTTAATGGAAATCTTACAACCAAGCGCTATGATTAACGTGATGACTTTAACTCTTCTATAGTCAACTTCCCTTACTTATGAGGCAATATACCTTTATCACCTGCATACGGAGTTTATGTATCTCAGTTGATTCGATACGCAAGAGCATGTTTTACTTATGAACGAAACGAGGTTAATTATTGACAAACAAGACGATGAAACAAGAATATCAGCAGTCTCCTTTAAAGTAATATTTTCCTAATTTCTATGGTCGATACAACGACCTTGTCAGTAAATACAATTTTTCATTGAATCAACTGCTGAATGACGTTTTTCATTACTAATTCTTAGTCCATTCATTATACACTGAATTGACGACGGATTTTTCCGTTAATTTCCGATTATGACAAGGAGCACAAGAAGCGGATGTGACCGGTCGGCAGGGGATGCACACTGATCCATAGCACCTGATCCCACATCTGACGTTTTGGAGGTCAGTTTAGCTGCACAGATCTGTAGCGTTATGGTTTTATATATTTGTCTTTGCAGCTAGGTCAGTGTTTGCTCTGCTCCTATTTTGTATTGTTTGATTGACTTTTGATCTTAAATATTGTTCGTTATCTCAATATGTATCTGCAGAGGATTAGTCGTCATTTTTATGAAGAAAGGTAACTTCTAACTCGGTACTTCTCATGATGCCTTTCGGGTTAAAACAACTTCATTCTGAATGTAAATTATTAATCCAAACGTGCTCTAAGTATTTTTACAAGACATTCTTTATTCCTACTCCCTGTAAGATACCGGTAAAACTAAACAAAGAGAGGTAATTCCTGTTGCAATAAAATATTTTTTCTGAAAATATCACTTGAAAATGAACTGAAATTCAGTATTGTTGCATGTTATTTCTACCTTCAAAGGAAGCATTTATATTGGTTATTTTGAAAACCTTTATACATATATCCTATAACAAATAAGTAATATACAAAGCAAAAAAATCCATTGTAATTATAAGGTGTTGTCAAAACCCATATCATTGAAGTGTTTTCTGATTGCCCGATCATGTCAAGGTGGATTTGATCTGTCGATAGATGTTTACCCCTTCATCATGGCACCTGATTAACCTCTGATTTTTTAAGTCCACGTTTGCTATGTTCCCAATATTATTCATTAACTTCTTCCCATTTCATTGTTAAACATCAGTCTGACATTGATGAGTGTTACTTGCTGAAAAAGGCCTTGCTCCAACAACAAAACTTTCGAAATAATGACTCCAATGGAGATCGTTGACATCCTTGTTCTATCAACTTCTTCCTCCATGGCATCCTATTCCACCTCTGATATTTTGCCTAATGGAGGTCTGTGTTTGCTCCTATTTTGGATTGTTTTATGGACTTTTGAGCTTAAAAATGTTTACTGTCTCCATATATTGCATTATTCATAATTTAATTATTTATACACTGAATTGATGACGGATTTTTCCGTTATTTCCCAATCATGACAAGGAGCACACGGCAAGTTTGACCGGTCAGCAGGGGATGCTCACTCCTTTAGTTTTACATGTACATGTAACATGTCCTTACTAGTAATAACATGTAAAAACTGACAGCAAAGACAGAAAATAAATATACAATATTTTGAATGCATAAATGAATGATTTTGTTAAATTTAGTAACATATGTCATATACCCGCTCAAAAACTGATAAATTATTAAACAAAATGTGTCGAAATAAGATGAACTATAAAGAGGGTTCTTTCAGAAGATGGGGATCGAGTTCGGGTCCAGGAATATGGCTTCCGGGCGGAGGAGATTATTTTCATTCTGATAGTGGTAGCTATGTGAATCGTGGCTATGGTACTCTGCTTCAAACAGTGGGACAGCATCAGGATCTTACAACCCATAGAACCGCACTACAAACATAACCCGAAAAACCTAGAGAGTATACGAATAGTTAAGAGACCGCAAGATAGCGTCATTTATAAAAACTACAACAGGAAGTTGTCTATAACAATAAAACAATGAGAGAAAAGGAGATTACAGAGAATGAATACGGAGCCCGTACTTCCCAGTGTGTCATGGTTCAGTGCATTACCCACAATTCATATGGAGGAAGCAACGACAGAAATGTGACATCACGTGTGCCTACATTATGTCATTCCTCCCGCATCGTGTCATTTATTTCATGCCAATAATTTATTTTTTTCAGTTTTCCAATTATATTAAGGACTCAAAACTGTGTTTGTGTTTGTTTTCCATCATCATATAGAGATCATTTTCTTTGAACATATTTAACAGATTCACTGATTCTCTTATTTTTTCGTGTAGTGTTTTCTTCAAAGAAAGGAATTGCAATATCTTCAAAGTGCTCTTTCTGCATTAATGCATTTTGCCTGAATCAAAACTCCATCGATCGAATAAATAATTGTGTTAAGATTGAACCTCGCCAAATGCAGGTAACCAGTGTGGGATTTACTCAGCAGAAAATGTAATACTGTATTGGCAGAAAACTAATTATGCTCCCTGCAATCGTAATTTTGTAACGTGAAGACCCACACATACTCTTAAGGCATTTTATATTTTGACGCAGTTGCAATAACAATATGTTTCGCTTTTATTATTTTACTACTGTTTTTGAATTAAATTAGAACCATTGGAATAGTGACAATGAACAAAGTAAACGTTGAAACATGAAGTGACAATTTCAAACAAAATAAAATGTAGAAAATGAAGAATGTCTAAAAGTAGGTAATTTTCTTTGCTAGTTATCTATTTTATTTTTCATTCGTTACCTTATTTGTTAATCAATAGTACACAGATTGCATTTCATTTCCCTAAGCTATTCCATTATCTTTTATTGACTGATTCATTGTATTTGCTTTAAAATATGACATGCCAATGATTTGTAAAATACCATCCTTGATATTATGATAGATCAAATTTTTTAAATGAACAAGTATACACATAACTAATGTAAACCTTTAAAACCCTCATTGGTATAAGGAACAAACTAAAACTTGGTGTTCTGAGAAATTAAGGTTTTCTCTCATATTCAGATGATTTAATCTCTTATTTTTATATGCTAAATATGCCTTTACTACACGTTCTTATAGAAAAGATAAGTGTGTGTATGTATTTGTCATTATTATCATAAATTTAAAGCTATTGCAAATGGCCTTGTCCAGAATTTCTAGACAAGTCTTGCACCACAAATATAAGTACTATCGTCTTCAAAATTGAATTTGAAAGTAATTATACTTACTGTACAAAAAAAAATGGTAGCAATTTCTTGCATATGCAAATCAATAGAAAAATAATTCCTCGCGATTCCATGCATGATTTACTATATTGTGGGTTCTTTCAAATCTTTGCTTGTGTAACTTCGTTTAAGATTATAATTTCTAGAACAAATTTTTGAAGAGGGGTTTATAGTAAAATATAATTAAAACTTCCTTTATGCACATGTTTTCTAGAAATTAAAATTTAAGATAATAATATTTACGACATGTTAAAAAATAGGGAATAACAAATCACATTTAGAAGTTTCAGCTATAACTCTTTAATATTTTAATTGCCATGGTGATAAATATAATTTCTTTTTTCATATTTTTGTAAATCACTGTTCGATGAGACAGTATGTTTGTTGTTTTGAATATGACAATAAAACTGTTTAAATGTGAAAGTTCAGGTCATATTTACCTTCTTGGTTTGCCTGCTTTTTTTTGTTTTTTTTGTTTTTGTATTTTTTAACCAAAACAACAAACATTTAGTGATGGGTACTTGAACATTTGTCTGCAAACGATACACATGTATGTCGTGTTAATTATGAACAAAGGAAACTTCGGTACTACTTTGGATGTCTTATAGGGGTTAAACAACTGCATTACAAATGTATATCCTAAACGTGCACACAAATACTTTTGCAAGGTAAAAACACCATTAAAACTAAACAATCAAAGAGAGGTAAACACTTTTTCTGAAAATTTCATTTTGAAAATCAGTTTAGAAATCACTATTGATACATGTAATACTTTTCTTCAGTTGAAAAGCTGTACTCATTATTTTTAATACCTTGATGGTTTTAAAAAAACATATGTATTAAGCAACTCTTAAAAGATCTAAAACTTAAGATCAAAACAAATTGTTAGGTCATTATCTAAGCCCACTGAATTGCCAAATGATTTTTCCGTTTTCCAGATCACGACAAGAAGCATGCAATGGATTTCACCTGTCGACAGGAGGTGTTTAATCATTTTTATATGGAACGTGATCCACCTATAATGATGTTAGAGACCTGTGTTTGATATGTTCAAGATATGTATTTTTCAATGTTTTTGAGCTTATTACAGTTCATTGAAAAAATCCAGTCGGTTTAATACATGTACGTGAAGAAAATATACATGTTTATTATACTTCTGTTAAAATGTTTCCTGTATAAAGTTCAGAAGGTAAAATAGCTATCTTTTATAGTTCATGCATAGCAAAGCTATACCCCGGGGTATAGTTTTTGCTATCCACCCTCGGAAAATTTTCATGCAATTTTTGCCTCCAATTTTGATTTCCAACGATAGATCTATCTACTGATGATGTCATAATGACTTCAGTAGCATTGTGACGTCATCAGGATTTCAGATTATTCTTACTGCAAAAAAATTCAAACCTCAGAAATTATATTATACATCAGTATAATAAAACGCTTATCCACTGTTTGTGAGTGGGGATAACTCTTTTATCAAACCCTTGACAGAAACTATTCCCCTCGGGCAAGCCCTCGGGGAATAGTTCTCTGTCGCGGGTTTGATAAAAGAGCTATCCCACTCACACCCAGTGGATAAGTGTATGATATTGTTATGAGTCAGAATAACCCTAAATGCCAGCAAAGATCAATAACAAAATTTAAACTTAACAATAATTTATTTACAGTAATATATAATAAATATATCAAACATTAAGTACAAACTTAGCAAGAATCTAAAAATACATACATCAGAGTGTCCGTTGCTGCACACAATGTCCCAGTGAAAATATATATCCCAGTTACATCTCAATAGTGCTTATACGACAAAGTATATCTATGCATCGAATTGACAGGGTATTTATACAGTAATATAAATCTAGAATATTCTAGAAATTGTTAAAACATGATATTACTGGAACAATCTGGACATACACAAAATTTAAGAATGTTCTAGATAAAATGACCAAACATGTTGACCACTCTGGAATGTTCAAGAAACTTAATGTTACTAATTATATACATAATGAAACAATACACATCTCACAACAATATAAATATTAATATAAAAATTAATAGGAAAATTTTGTAATCAGCCATCTTAATTTTTAAATCCAAAATATATTCCATAATGAAAAATAATTGTTATATAACAGTCAGCCGACTGGTAGATTCATTACCTTGCAGTTTGAGGAGCCAATATTTAAATTGGAGGTAACGTAGAGTATTCGAGCTCAAAAGTCTCTAAGCAAAAAAATATTACAGCAGAGGAAATACGGATTTCTAAAACATCAGAACTGGAATCAGGAGCCTTCTAACTCAGTACTTCTATCGATGTCTGACGGGTTAAAACACTTGCACGGTAAATGTAACCGTTTAAATTAATTTAAAAGAAACAAACAAAAAAGAAAGATATTCACTGCTGATTTATTTTTCTGAAAATATCATTTGAAAATAAATTAAGAATTACTGTTGAAACTTGTAGTACTTTTCTTCAAACAGAAAATCTGTACGCATTATCAAATTTTATTTTGTAAACCTTGGTGTCACATATCCTTAAAAAGCATGAATATTATACCTAACATCTTGTTAATATATGAATAAGAAACTTGTGGCAAACATTTAGCTAATTTCTACATATTTTTTCTTTAATACGATAGCAATTATCTACTTAAAGAAATACCATTTGTCTATTTAAATCGACTGGAAATGTCTTGGTATTCATCTAATATTTGAATAAAGGAAGAAATGGCATACTAATCTCATTATAAAAGGAAAGGAACCAACGATCTTGCCGAAACATCAGACCTTGTTCTGCCAAGGCATATTGTAAATATTATGTAAATTTGATAATAATAATAATAAAGAACTTACAGAAACTTCAAAAGCAACATTTTTATGAAAGGTTTATTAAACCAAAGGGTACATTTTTTGAACGAATGAAATATATGGCGATAACAAATAGTATTCAAGCTAAAAAGTCAATTTAGCAATATGAAATTAGAGCAGAGCAAACGCAGACCTTCAAAACGCTTCTTCTCAATAGAACTGGGTTATTCTCACATTCTATTGATTGATGATCAAAAGAATAACTTCTTAAATTTTACCCGCGTGGCACAGGGGCTAGAGCGTCTGCTCTAGAGTCGCGAAGTAAGGAGCTGAGCCTTACCTCTCGAGTTCGAATCCCAAGGTTGGACGGAGAGACCGGTCCCTCGGATTAGACGGTATATATATAAACCTAGGTCCCGTGTTACAGTAGTTGCTGGCTCGGAAAAGATCCCTCTGTGCTCAGTGATCGTAGATATCGAGTATAAGACAAAAATGTGCAGCTCCTCCGGCAAGTGTTGACGTCTCCATATATTTATGAATGAAAAAATCTCGAGAGGGACGTTAAACAAGAAACAGAATAACTTTCTTAAAAACACTGATAATGCACATGCACGTAGTCTGAAGTTGATATTAAATGAATGCTGGAATTTCCGATCGACAACATATTTCATAGTCTTCGAAGACCAGATTTTCAAGGACCTCTTGAACGTTCATGGACACTAATTGTTCTTGTGTATTAGCCAAATTGATTAATATTACTATGAAGCAACATTTGTTAAAAACCTTCTATACGATAAAACACTTGTGGTGGCCAGTAACTCAGCACTCAGATATATCGGTTTTTTTTATCAATTATTATTTCAATAAATTTGTCAATTTGCCGACCAAATATTTGAAACAATATTAACAAATGAGATAACTATTTTTGCCACTGTCCACTTTCCTTATTTATTAATGATATTCCACTTTTTCCTGCTTATGGTGTTTATGTTTACCAAGGAAATCTCTACTTTAGATCAACTTAATCTGATCATTTTTTGAAACCAAAAATGACTACTCTCAAATAGGTTAATGCGATTTAAGCAACCTCATTTTATATCAGACCGACAACGGTAGCCTAGTGGTAGAGCGTTCGCTTTGTGATCGGGAACCCGGGCTCGATTCTCGTTCGCAGCGCCGCCTCAAACCTAAGACGTAAAGATAGGCAGTGACTGTTCCTTCGCCAAGCGCTCGGCACTAGAAGTGAGTCAAGGGTCTTTCGGATATGACCTTAAAAAACGTAGGTCCCGTGCGTTGGCACGATAAAGATCCCTCCCTGCTCAATGGCCCTGAGTGCCGAGTATAGGTCTAAATTTGAATCCCTTCACCGACAAACGGTGACATCTCCATATGAGTGAGAGTGGGACGTTCAACAATATACAATCAGTATTTCGCGATAATGATCTTTTTCCTTTTTGGGGACTGTCATTGAATTGGTCTGTCTGAATACCCCCGGTATTCAATACATTAGGCTCACGGCAGTTGTGATGGGTCAACACGGGATAATATCTTCTTTTACAAACGTGACTAAAAATCTTGAATAACAGGTAGCCAACTACTTACTTACTTTCTGCCTGCGATGCCTTTGTGTATATGGCAGTAGCTAGGGTTCTCCATCTATGTATCTTGCAATGGCTAACTTTTGGAGTGTGCACCAGCTTCTCTTATAATTCTTTAATTCAGGCTTCCACTGTTCAAGGCCAAATGACTTTGGGCCTTCTCCTTTTCCGTTTTCTCTGTGGTATCCAGAAGAGAGCTGTCCTCATGATACTGTCTGGGTCCCTCCTTAGTTCAAGGAGGAGCCAGTTCCATCGTCTTCTGATGATAATTGTAGCATGTTGAGAAGATTCTGCTTTGAGATGGTGTTTGACCAAAACATTCCTAGGCTAAGGTCACCCTATGTCTTTCTCCAATCCACTCTGATCTATATGAGTATAGGTAGAATGCAGCTCTTGTATAGTTTCGCCTTTGTTCTTATTGTACATGTCTATGCCTTATTTACAATATTTTGTTTGGATTGCTTTTAATAGATCAATACTTTTTTGATCTTCTTCAAGTAGCGTTATTATATCCCGATCATGACAAAAGGAGCACAAAGCGGGTGTGACCGGTCGGAAGGGGATGCTCATTTTTTCCTGGCACCTGATCCCACCTCTGATGTTTCGGGGGTCAGTGTTTGCTCTGCTCCTTTTTTATATCATATACCTAGTAGTGTATCAGTTCGCACTTTTTGAAAATTTGTTCAACGTTTATGACATCAAAATAAAACGTAATCTTTAAGCTTTGACCCCCTTTCCGTGTTATATGGTGTTTTGAATGTCGTAATTTCCACACTTTATATGCAAAATACATGTGGATTGTAAATATTCCTCCATATATTTCACCTTACAATATCATATCTTAAGGCATTGGTATCTGTTTAAATAATTATAATTAACTACTAGTATGTCATAGTTTCTATTTCTATATTTTCATTTCTTTTTTGCACATTAACATGCCAAAGTTAAATGTATTTATTATAGAAATATTATTACTTCCTTAATTCGGTACTTTATGCAATCTTTAATTTTCGGTTTAAAACTAAAATGAGACGTTGATGTCGATGGTTATGTATTTAACTACGCCATCGCATACCATAGCCATGGAAAGATAAACCCGTAAAGGTTCAGTGATAATAAAGTGTGTAGTTCAGGTATATCCAAGGAATCAACTTCCTTTTTCGTTATGTACAATACCTATATTCACCTGATTCTCCTGTTTAATCTGGATATATTAACCTCTGGTATTTTGTTTGAATATCGACTGAGATGCCCGGATACCGCGGATAAATGGCGGGAGAACTCTGACAGTTACATCTGTCATGGCGACAGGGTGTATCACTGCATGCAGGACCAAGATGGCCGTTACGTTGTTTTCTGTGCATCCAGTATTTGGATTCAACCGGGTTGGATTTTTAAAGAAAAAAAATAATTAACGAGTTTATGTTTTACTTCTATTTTCAGACAATTTTATCTTGTTTAATTTACTTTCAGTTTAAATTACATAGTTTAGTGTAGTATAACATGTATAACACATTTTAAATAGTAACCGATCTCAATGAGGTATGTAACGCCCTGATAGTTTTGGGTTATTTTATTTTTGTATTTTAAAATTGTTACACGATGAAATTTAAAAAACATTAATCAAAAGACACCCTTTACATTTAGAACACTGCCAGATTAGAACTTAAATTCTCGTACTGAATTTTTCCTCGTTTTGATAAATTATGCATAAATTTAAATACAGCGAGTTGTGTATTTTGTTGAAAAACAAATATAATAAATATTTTCTTTCTTCCTTACAGATTACTGTCCAGAATTTAACGCTAAAGCTTCCCTGATTGATGTTATTCTGTGTCAGGGGGCAGTGGAGGGGTGTCCTGGGAATATTTATCTGTCCAACACAGTATATCAATGTAGGTCACGCTGTATCTGTTATCAGTACATCTTCATTGATACAGAGAATATCTTAAGTTTATGTTAATGAAATACGTGAGTCAAACTAATAGCTGCTGATAAGAAATTATGAGGCCTGCTCTGATTATTTTATCAGTGGCTAGGACTATATAACCTTAATAATTAATAAGAGGGTACAAATCTTAGGAAAAATATTAACTTCAAACAGCAAAGCTGACACTGTTAATTGTATACTTTATAAAAAATGTTCCGCACTTTTAAAGTGACTTATTTTCAGTTGTATTCATTAACGTATTTTTTCTTAAAATTAAATAAAAATGAACATTTTCTCCTCTTAGATCCAAGCTGCTTTCGGACTTTAATTAGGTAATTTTGATTTTGAATGAGAGATTTCTAATTTAACTCGGAATTTATCATGTATTTTAAAGCATACATATTTTATGGGTACAATTCTATAATATGTTTTCTTAGATCAACTACACCCTCTCCATCTTCTGATAACAGAACTGTGACAAGGATAACAGAGCTGAGATACACGTATGTTGCAAAGAAAATTACAAACGAACATATTTATATGTTAAAAGAATGCCATTTATACCAATTTTTTTAATTTCAGGACCTGGGGCCAAGCTAAACCGAAAAATGAAAAAGAAAGGTACATGAATAAACTGTATATAACACTCCTTTAAAAGTTAATGCTCTAGCCGTAATAAAAAATAAACAAGGTTTTACTTTGATATTCATTCCCAATAAATTAAGTAGAAGTATTATATAATAAATGATAGTGACATATCAGGTAAATGAAAAGAGAATGTTTTCAATTATTTTTCAATGGGATTTTCTTCTTTTCAAGAGCTTCGACGGTTTCGAATGGGGTTATTCCGGGAATAGTCGTGGGAATAATCCTACCGATCCTTGTTTTCCTTGCAATTATCTTCTTTGTGAAAAGGAAAAGGCCAAAAAAAAATGAGAAAGGTATTCAGCACACAACGTAAAGAAATTAGACAAAAAAGGCCTCAGCTGTATTTTATTTAATTTTGAAAAAGATAAGAAAAGCTAACGAATTACTACCTTGCTCGCAAACATAACTTCTTTTTTTGACTGACAAAGTTCATTAAATTTTTAGGCCACAATTTTCATCCTTACTTTGCTTACTATCTCAACTCCTTTTTCTCTGTAGTAATATTTTGCGATCATCTCCATATGGTGTTTACATCTACCAACTTATTCTGTATTCCCAAGCATGTTATAATCATGATCAATTTTTAAACCGACGGATAAGTTGATATAACTTCGTTTGAAAACAACATATTGATACAATTATTGATAAAACATTGAAACATTGCTTTTTTGTATCAAAAGTGAAAATTTGTTACCATCTCAATACTTTTATTTAAAATTTAATTTTAAAAAGTACACCTGTAACAGCAATTTAAAAATAGAATAGAACAAATTAGAATCACTACCTCAAAGATGAACCCATTCAGTAAGATTTATGGAAGTAATATTGGCATTTAAAAAATAAATTAAAAAATAAAATTGTTTTTACAGAAGCAAAATCACATGTATATGAGTCCAAATCGAACAATTTAAAAGAAGAGGAAACTGATATACCTCAATCAGGTAATAATCTCACACTTACCTTAAGATTTACCTTGTTTAAAGTATGAATTGCTTCTTTTACACACATATTTATGCTCTCCTTGACACTCCGGAAATGTAGTCCAGGTCATTTTTAAGGCACAGCTTATAGCTGTCAAGGTGCCCAATTTTCTGGCGTGACTGATTAAAATTTGATTTTTTTTCTAAATATGCATTCCAGTGTATTTCTGTACTCTTGGTTTTCCTAGGAAAATTTCTTTAACACAATAAATAAAGATCGATTCCTAAGTATGGTAATTCTTGTTTCCAGTTTTTAAAGGAACACTGATATTGAAATTAAGGTCATGCTAATGAGTTCAAAAAATGCTAAAAAGTATATAAAAAAAGGAAAATAAGAGGTGGAATCTAGCTATTTGGAGCATGAAACATCCTCTGTCGGGCAATCATATTCGTCATCTTAGCTCAAACTGTATCACCTTTCGCATGCACATTTCAATTACATCATGTACAACACTGTAGTAATTTTTCTATCGGACTTCCTAAGGGTAGCATTTGCTCTCCGTTATTAGCAGACCTATTATAATATTCATATAAAACAGAATTTGTGCAAAATCTTATGCATGAAAAGAACAAACCACTTGCTGTGGCCTTCAATCACGCAACTCGACATTTAGCTTTATCTATGACGTATTGTCAATTAACAATGGTAATTTCCATTCCTATGTCGAAACGATTTAGCCCGGTGAGCTTGAGATAAAAGAAACAAAATCTGACACATCTGTTTCTTACTTGGATAATTTACTTGAAAAAGACACTAATGGTAATCTAATAACCAAATTATATGATAAACATTTCGTAAGTTCTATGTTCGGTACAATGACCTTGTTAGCAAATGAAATTTATCATCAAGTCAAATGCTGACTGACGTTTTTAATACCATTTGTTAGTTCATTATTTACACACTGAATTGACGACTGATTTTCCTTTTATTTCTCCATCATGACAAAGAGCACACGGCGGGTGTGACCGGTCGGCAGAGGATATTCAATCCCTCATGTCACCTGATCCCACCTCTGATGTTTTGGAGGTCCGTGTTTGCTCTGCTCCTATTTTTGTATTTTTGGGAGTTGAACTATGTTCAGACTCCCTTGGTTGTCACGCGATTTGTAGCGCAGTAATTTTAAAATGCATTATATAGCGGCTGTCGTAGTGTTTCTGTGTCACCCAATTTACTCCCCTGTGATATTCAATACAAACTCGCACCAGTCTATATAAACTCGAAGAAGCTTCCGCAATAAAAATAGTCCATCTCATTTTTCTTAATTATCAAATTTTGGTAAATGATTTGAAAGTAAATGAAAAAGAATTTTATTTAACTTAATTTGAAAAGCATATTTTTGTCATCTCTCTTGAGAAATGACTCGTATTTTTTTAATTTCCGTATGAAAAAAAGTCCTATCATTTATTATTTATCATTCGGCAATCCTCGGCTGACTCCACTACGCTCCATTACAAAAAGTGCGAGGTCATCAAAGGAGCAACAACTGGTCTAACTGGTTTGACAATGTCGCGATTGTCTAAATATAGAAATGTAAACAAAGATGTAAGGTCAAAGGAACGCTAAGGTTTAACCGAACTTCTTTCAATTTGTTTCAGCAATAAAGAGACAGAACAACGTTACTTTTTAAAAAAAAATACTATATATGGAAAATATCACTGTCAGACATTTATTTGCTCTGACAAGTAAAATGATCTGTTAGACTGGAAAATGTTTGTCAGACCAGATACATGCAACTCATTTTTTACGTGGGTAAAGGGAAAAATAATAGCATTAAAGTTTGTTGATATTCGAATCTCACAATTTCAAATGACATTAAATTTACATCCTTTATTTCATGAGTTATCAGCATTCAGTTGCTAACGTGTACAACACCAAATCTAAACTTGAAAAATGTGTATGTACTTGCATTGCAGTATTACCTAATAAAATGTATCATTTGATTTTATTATATAATTAAAACAGTTAAAATTAATGAATACATGCGTATGCACGGACACAATGGTATAATAATCTCAATGATAGATCTGTGAGAAAGATCGTTCCTCATGATTACATCTGGTTTTTTTCTTGTAGTAGCTCGTTAAACTATGTCTGATTTTTTTATTACATTTGAATCAAATCAAAATCACAAACTTTAAGTGTCACTCGCGTGGCGCAGTTGTTAAAAGAGTTTGCTGTAAAGATTCAAAGTACGGATTTAATTGATCCTTACGTCGCAGGTTCGAATCCTGTGGGATGCATTTGGAGATAAACTCTTTTGATGAGACCATATAAACCGAAATTCCATGTCGCAGTGTGTGCTTGCACAAAACGATCCCTCACTACTCAATAGTTTTGAGTGCCGTATATATGTAAAAATTTGTAGACTTACATGTAGCTAGCTCCATCGACAAGTGGTAGGGTCTCAATATAATTGAAAAATTATCGAACGCAAAACAAACAAAATGTAAGGCTTACTTATATATAAAAATTACTTGAAATGAAATTTAAAATTAGGAATAACAAAACCTGATGATTAAGTTATAAAGATAGATACATTTGATAAAATAGATAATCACGGAGTTCTATAAAAATTAATTATTATGTCCGAAAAGAAACATTCATACCCAAAATACTTATTTTAATCAGAGGAAGAAAAATGACAATTTAGTGTCTCGTGATGGTAACATCGAATATAAAGTGTGTTTGTTTGTTTGTTTCTTGGGACCAAATACATGTATCTTGTACACATTATAAAGAGAGTATGGGGCGTTTTGATTCAAATATAAAGTTTGTTTGAGTTTGAGTAAGAAATGGTACTGAAAGAAGTTTGAAACATACCCACAAAAAGTATTTTCGAGTTTGGAAAATTATTTTTTTAGTGGTGGGGGTTGTTTGTTTGGTTTGGTCAAATCGTTGAGGTAAGAATTGGAAAAAATAAATCCAGAACTAAACTTAACTGTTCGTGCGCAATAAATATACAGTTTTTTCAGTGGATAGCACTGTAGCTCTCCGGTCTGTCAAAATCTTTTTTCGGACAGCTACAGTTCTGCAGCTAGTTTAAGATCAGTCGCATGATCTTGGCTATTCAAATGCAATAGAAATTATTTTTAATGTTTTGTGTTGTATCTCTAACAAATCAGTTCTAGTTGACTTGAATCTGAAAGCATGAAACTGTTCCTATACTTCCCGTGAGATCTTTAAGATAACAATGTTCAACTCCCGTGAGTACTTTCAGTACTTTGATTTTTATAGCCTTTGATATCAAAACTGTTCGTTATTTCTATATCCTTCGTAAAATATGAGCATAAGACCGATTATTAAATATATCCTTACATCCAATCCGTTATAAGCGAATGTGTACATATTTGTCTAATTCACTTAATAATGTGTTTCTAATTTTGTTAGCTATTTTATCAAAACGTTGTAAGTTTGTTAAATTGTTCGTTGAATTTGTGAATCAAAGGAAGAAAAGAATGGTGGAATCCGTATTTAAGTAAAAGCAAAATTCTGCAGGAGAAAGACTTAGTGTTTGTATTTTTCAAAATATGAAGTTTGGACATAAAAGTTAGTGTTTGTATTATTCAAAATATGAAGTTTGGACATATCTTGTCAAATTATACTAAATTCAAAGTAATAAAATCATTTTTGAGTTTTTATTTATCAAAGTGGAATATATAACACCTAACACCCCACTATCACAACCTACACATAAAGTGGATCCGAATTTATAATTTGATTCAAAACATTTAGCATGAAAAGGGTTACGAAAACGAACAGCAATCGATATCGTCGAAAAGCTACGACTGATTACGCTTCGTTCCTCTCTCGTAATCAGCCATGGGTTTCCGATGATGAGCGATAGATTCCAGTATAATACTTTACGAATATGAAAAATTCAGGCAACTTTTTCTGCTCAAATTTAATGAGACAATTGGCTAAAAAGGTATAAAACCTGAATAGACGTTAAACAAAATCGTACAAAAACATAATTTTTATTCCAAAAACAAAACGATGTCAAAATAATTGTTTTATTTTTTTAAGAAACAGTCCCATTCCTACAAGATTCAGCCAAGGATGATTATAAAGAATCGAGAAAAGAAAAAGAGGGTAATATCTGTCAGATGGTATAAGGTCTAAACGTTTTAGTTAAGATTTTGAAACATGCTTAAAATTCTCTACAAAGACATACATGTTTCTTTTTGATTTAAGGTTGACGATAACAATTTTATTTTTTATCGAGAAATTAATCTGAATAATAAGATAATATTGTTTTGTTTCATCAGCATTAAAAAAAATTGCAGCTTATGATTTAAGGCATTGCTATCTTCTTTCCAGAAACATTTGTTATTCCGAAGTTTTACAAAGATGCTATTCAAATATTAAAGGAAGACGGGTTTATAATTATCGTTGGTGGGCCAGGAAGTGGAAAGACTACATTTGTAAAATACATGGTGAAGGAGAACTTCACGGGTTTTAATGTTAATTATATGAAACCCAAACAGACAACATTACCAGAACTCACGAGTGACAAGGGTGATATAGTTGTCTGGGATGATTGTTTTGGAGTATGGGATGTTTGTAATTTAGAAGAAAGTGAAAGGACTAGTGTGGGAAATACAGTTATGAGTTTAATTGATAATTGTGAAAGCAATGAAAACCACAAAGCCCTTATATGTATAGATTCCAGTTTTGTTGAAAAACATTTGACTGATAAATTTAAACGGAACATTTTCGATCTTTCCGAAAACTATACTCAGCTTGAGAGAGAAGAAATTAGAAACAAGTTTGACAGAAGAATAAAGTTTGGGCACATTTCTAAACACGTAGGATTTCCTCTTTTGATTAAATTGACTGTTGGAGAGCATTGTCCAATCGATCAATCAGCAGATTTCGTGAAAAATCCTATACCCAAACTTAATGAAAATTTTGATAATCTTTTTCAAAAAGACAGAGATGTGTATGTAACACTTGTTTACGTTCTCTGTAACACTCCCTCTGTGAATCAAGGAGAAATAGATTGGAAGGCATGGGTAAAATTAAGAGACGAATGTCCGAGTAAGGATGATGGCAGCAACAATCCACAACAGAAAAGAAGTTATGATTACAGTCAATTAGAGGAAGCCAAAAACCTTGCTAAGGGACGGAATCTTATTTACAAAAACCCCAAATGTATTGAACTGAATTCAACCTTGCTAAAATATTTGGAGAAAACTGAAAAGCCAGACGTATATACATTCCGCCATCATTTTCTTGCTCAACTTCTTCTTCGCTTTCACATTGACAATGTAGGAAGTAAAGGAATATTAGAAGTGGCTAACAAGGAAGTTGAGTCGGTTGTCAAGAAATTACAGTCGTCAACCTAATTAACTTTAAAATGATAAATAAATTTGAGCGCATTTTGAATTTTTCCACCTTTTCAAAACATTTTAGAGACAGATCTTTTTTTCTAGTAAAGCAGGTATATATACGAGGTGAATAATCAAAATAAACATATTATATACCAAATATCAATTATAAAAATCCATATAAGATCAGTTTGATTTTTGTTGGTTGAACTTAATATTTTTTGTACAAATATCGGTCATTAAAGGTCGCCTGTTATACGTACAGACCAGAGTTAAAATGAATATACATATATTTATTTTAAACTTTCTGATCAAATGATTATTTAATGTGTAAAATCAGTCAAAACGGATTAAAAATGAAATAAACCACAAATAAAGCTATTGTTTTCATTTTCTGAAACGTACATGTATGCTGTAGTATCGCTTACTAAGTAGGCAGTGAAAATATTAAGCGAAAATCGTAAGAAGTATATGTTTCAAATATTGACAGAAAAGCTGTTGTCGGCCATGCAAACGAAATACCGACCAATCAATGGGGAATGATACAGTTATTTTTAAAATGGTTGAAACGATGTCAGATACAAACTACATGTATTAAGTCAAACTACTTTAATTTATTAGAATATATTCATTCTATTGATTTGTAAATTGTGTGTGCGGTTTTTTAACGCTGTTAAAAATTCGGAGACATTACAAGAAGTGAAAAATTACTGTTTTTGGCTTTGTTAAAATTGAAGCGTCATCGCACAAGGCTGTGCATCCTGTGTAAAAGAATGAAAAATATGCAGATAACAAACAATATTCAATGAATGTTCTGGAAACATAAAGTTTGAGCAAAGCCCTTGGGGAACTTGATATTTCTTGGCTGAATAAATCTTTGAATTTCCATGCAATAAATGTATAATGTTCAGATTTCCGGACAATAACAATTAGATCATATGGCGTCTCAAACAAAATGAGGTCAGACATATTATAACATTAAATAAGCAATGGACTTTATTCTGAAAATGTTAGATTTTTATATATTGGCTGATTTTCGTTTATCTTAAAATATTCAATTTTCAGCGCATTTATCTCAACCCAATCTTATTATCTTTTTTCTCTAGTATTTCATTTGAGTATTTTAATTTTACTTACAATTTCTTATCTTATTTAAAATGGATTTACATTTTGAAATATTAAAATTTCATTTTTCGTATTTCATACTAATTGATAGTACATTAGTTAGAACATGGAATTATTCTGTTATTTCCCGATAATGACAAGGAATACATGGCGGGTATGACCGGTCGGCAGGAGATGTTCACTCCTCCATGGTACCTGATTCTACCTTAGATATTTTGAAGATTTTAAAATGTTTTATGGATTTTTGATCTTGAATACTGTACATTATCTTCATAAGTTTCATTCCTTAATTCTATAATTTTATCTTTTTGATTATAAAATATAAGTTTTCCAAATGAATACCGATATCGAGGGTATTGTAACTTATTATTGCATCAAGTGCATAACCATTGGAAGATAAATGTAGCAACAAGGTAAATATGTATTAATCAGCGATTACCGTTTTCTACTTTCAGTTTCGTCATGTATATTGCCTTCATTTACCTGTTGATTTTCCTGGTGAATCTGAGTATATTAACCTCTGGTATTTTGTTTGAGTACCAACTGAGATGTCCATATACCCCAGAAAAATGGAGGAAAAACTCAGACAGTTACGTTTGTCGTGGCGACAAGGTGTATCACTGCATGCAGGACCAAGATGGCCGTTACGTTGTTTTCTGTGCATCCAGTATTTGGATTCAATCTGGTAGGATTTTTTAACTACTGATTTAGATGTTATGCTTTAGCTTTCATCGGATTAAAGTAAATTCAAATAAATATCTACAATCTTTTTGTTGTTTTAAATATCCTAAATATTTACTGTGGTTTGGTTCATTCTAGGTTGCACAGTTATTAAAATTAAGTATTAAAATCAAATTGTTACACAGTAAATTGAAAGCAAAATAAAATATTTATATAAGAAATTGCAGACGACAGTTCAAACAACACAGGATGAGAATTTCTTTTGAATTTCAATTTTTCTATTATAGATAATCTACAAATTTTACAGTATATATATGTTTGAGCTAACTACTATTTTGATACTTAAAAATCATTCAGATAAATATTTTAAGTTTTTCTTCTTAAAGATTACTGTCCAGAATTTAACGTGAAAGCAACTACTCTGATTGACGTAATATTGTGTCGGGGGGCTACAGAAAAATGTCCAGACAGTGGTTATCTATCCAATACTGTATATCAATGTAGGTCACACTACCGGTTCTCAACAGATTTGTGTATAAAGAGAAAAAGTAAATGTTAATAAAGTGCTTAAAACCGCTCATGATTAGAATGAGATCTGAAACACTTTTATTTAATGTGACTGTTTTTATTTTTCATTAATTACAAAGGTGAAAATCCTAATTAAAAATATTCAATGCTTACTAGAAAAAGCGATTGTCACTTTGTTTTTTTTTTATTATGAAGAAAAAATATACCTTCGAGCATTTATTTCAGTTTTGTTAAGCATAAGCATTATAATTGAAATAAAATTTGAAAATAAAAAAAAAACTTTTATTTTTTTCACTCAGATCCAAGCTGCTTTTGGACTGAGAGCAGGTAAACTTTAGATAATATTCATTAACATTTATTTATCGTTAGAGTTGGGTTTAAATGTATGTCAAATATCAAGCTTTTATCGTGAAATTGAACTACATCTTTTTCTTAGATCTACGAGACGAGCTCCACTATCTGATAACGGAACCCTTACGACAATTACAAAGACGAGATACATGTATGTTGCAAGAAATTTACGAATGAATGTATTTCAATTTGAGAGGATAAAAAAAAACTCTTCTTTAATTTCAGGATCACAGAATTAACAAAGCCGAGTAATAAAGATCAAAGGTATATGCATTCAGCTGTATGCTACATAGCTTTAAATCTTAATACATGACTGTCCTTAATATTTTTGATTTAATATACTGACACGCAAAAGAAACGCAACATTCTACTTTAGGGGGAAATAAATATGTAAAGTAAAAAAAAAATGTATCTTAAAATTATGGTTATCTTCAATTTGGTAAACATCGGTAATTTAACGTTTGAACGATTTTCATACAATAACCGGAAGTCAAGTTTGAGTCTGCTTAACAGAAATTAAAAAATTCCATGTTTAGCAAAACATTTGGCAATATTATGGAGTTTTAAGGGTTTTAACTGTTCATCATAAGTGATAGAGCAATATTTCTAAAAATAAACTCTCCTTTCGTTTCCCGTATTAATGCTAAGGTTTCTTGAAAATGGCTTAAGTACGCATTTCCATTGCTCTAGCTGGAAATTTTCAATGTAAAGGTGATGGAGAGTTGCTGAAGCAAAAATTCACAACATTACACCTCAACAGGGTCTTACGTATCATATTCATTAAGGACAGTCCTTGTACCGGAAGTTCAAAGGTGGCTACACTGCTCTAAATTAGAAAAATTCGACCTAGTCATCTGAAATTTAAAAAAAATGGCAAAGAATAAGTCCTTCGCTCAGATCTCAATATTGATGCACCTATTGTATCGTAGAAATTAAGCTGCAATTGTTTTTAGGACAATCTTGCTCGTTTTACTTGAATGGCTGGGAGGGGAGTGTTTTAACAGTCATATGTTACTAAGTAAAGTAAACAGATAAACATTTAGCTTTTTTTCAAATCTCTGATGTTCTGAAAAGTGAGTTTAGCCTTACTGTATTCATTTTTTTTAAATCATTAGATAAAAAATCCAAACATTTGTGGATTACTGCTTGTTGCGTTTCTTTTGCGTGTCAGTTTATATGCTCTCTGAGTATTTTTTAACCCTGCAGAAACGGGGTAAAAGTACAATTTATAATAAATAAACTAGAGATATAATGTTTCTAAATGATAAAATCATAATTAGGTGAACAAAAATGCTTTTATTTTAATGTCTTTTCAAGATCTTTGACGGTTACGATTGTTGATTATTTTGGGATAATCTTCGGAATAATTGTACCGATCGCTATATTCCTGGCAATTATCTTCCTAGTGAGATGGCTCAAAAGATGGAGAACAAACAAGAAAGGTATTAAAACTGCAGTGTACAGAGTTAAGTTTTAAAAAATCTTTGTCTATTTTTCTAAAATTCTTTGTAAGATAAGAAAGCTAAAAGATAATGACATTGCCTAAAAGATTATTTATAGATCTGTGTCTGAGATACTTTATTTAAATTGTCAGGACATAGTTTTCTCAGTTTTATTTTGTTCATATTCTCACTTTTCGTCATCTTTTAGTAATTTCCTTTCATCTACATACGGTATAAGCAAACCTCTTTTTGTATTCATATGAAGCAGAATTTGTGCAAAAATCTTATGCGCGAAAAAAAGAAAACACGTGCTGTTGCCTTTAACTCAATATTCAAATGTATCGTTGACGTATTGTCTATTAACAATGGTAATTTCCATTCTTAAGTCAATACGACATATTCTGATGAGCTTCAGACAAATGATACCACAGAATCTGACACATCTGTTTTATATGTTGATATTTTACTTGAAAAAGACAACCAAGCTTTATGACAGACGTGGTGACTTTAACTTTTCTATAGTCAACTTAATTTGAAGAGTATACCCTGGCGTTGATGTCACCCCTACTATATTGTTATCGTGATTTAAATTCAAGACAGGAAATTGCTATCATCTGTTTCTTTTGAAAACATATCCCTTGTTTCGAGACCTTTGAAAAAGACTTAAAATAACAATATATCTTATCATAATTTACGGCAAAAAATCAGAGCTCACTAACAGCAGATACGCTGGTGAAAAAAATCTAAAATGACAAACCTTTGTTTGCCTTATATAGTTAATGGCTATTGTTATAAATGCGCACAGAGGATCGTACCACGAGCAACTGACCAATCATCAGTTGCTCATGGTAAGATCCTCTGTGTTTGAATAATTAAATATGTAGAACGGACTTGTAAAATATTGAATGCAACGTAATAAAATTATTTTTAGAATTTGGGAAACACCGAAAAATAAAAGGTTCCAATCACATTAGAAGGGGTGGATGTATAGTACGTAGATAATGATATCGAAAATGGCGTTTGCCTATTTACAAGTCATAGTCAGCTTCAACTCATCATTTCAATAATTACATGACCATTTTCTTGACCTTGTAAGATGATGAAATGAAGGATATGAAGATGACGTATTAGATCTCAAAGTCCATGAAAAATATAAAACAGAAGCAGAGCAAACATGGACCTCCAAAACATCAGAGATGGGATCAGCTCCCATGGAGGAGTAAACATCCCCTGCCGAACGGTCACATCCGTTGTGTGCTCCTTGTCATAATAAAAAAAAAACGGAAAAAGCCGTTGTCAACTTAGCGTATAAATTATGGACTAACAATGAGTATGAAAAATGCCAATCAGCATTTAACTCAATGATAAATCGTATTCGCTGACAAGGTCATTGTATCGACCAAAGAACTTACGAAATGATGACTTTGAAAGTGACTACCGATATTGTTGTTTCATCAACTTGTTTTTCAATGATTACCTCTTTTAGAAATCGTTCATACGCAAAGCATATCCTTGCGTATCGAATCAAATGTAGTATATAAACTTAGTATGCAGGCAATGAAGGTTAATTGTTGCATAAGTAAGGGAAGTTGAGGATAGAAAAGTTAAAGTCATCACGTTTATCATATAGCTTGGTTGTTAGATTACCATTAGTGTCTTTTTCAAGTAAAATATCAAGTATAAAACTGATGTGTCAGATTCTGTGGTATCTTTAATCTCAAGCTCAAACCTATCATAACCGCATTACATTATAAGGAGCAATGTTAAAATAAAATGGGGAAAATTGATATTTTTGCAGCGATGCCAGATATATCGATATGACATACCTCAATGGAATTGACTTTAAAAGATATCCAATGCAGGATGTTTTAGTGTCCACATAGCTGTAAAAATGCCAGCACTTCTTATTAAAAAAAAATTCCTTCTTGATCAAAATTTCCTTTTTTATTCACATCGTTCACACTGTCGTCATTGCAATGTTGGTTGATATCAAGTTGACATCTTGTCAACATTTCTTTCGTATTTTCTTGTTTACGTCGTTCACATCGTCAACATCGCGATATCGAGAACATACTTTGCATAAATTGCCATTTTATTTATTTTTTTTATTTTTTGTTGACACCATTTAAATTGTCGACATTGTCACAGGGTGGCTAGTGGATTCCCGAAATCACAGAAGACTTTTGTGAAAACAGTTTTAATTTACAAAAATGTACAAACACAAACGTTTTCTACATGACTCAATGGCTCACTGCTTAATTGCATACATGTACGTGGCATAAAATTTCATAACCGGCCTAAATGGTACCTATAATATAAATCAAAGTTAAATACAGACATAATATGTACATTGTTCATATTTGCACATTTTTTGTACATTTACTTAGGTGCATTTTACTGCATTATACATTACTTAGTTGCATTTTACTGCACTTTATTTATACTTCACTTCATACTTTTCAGAACCTTTACGTTCACACATAAACTAGGTGTACTACTTGTAGACAATAACCTGACTTTAAGACGAATACTAAACGCCATACTTTATACATACAACACTATGTCTACATATAACATATACTCATACACTTATACTTTTACTTAAAACATATACACTTTACATGAGCAAATACTACTTTGAATCTAACTTAGTATAAAGTTCTGTGCCATTTTAGAAATAAAAACGGTCAATAAATCACAAAGCTAACAATAATAAATAAAATACACTTACGCAAAATATGTGGACCTCTGGTCATTAATAATAAAACAAAGAACAAAAGAAGGGAAAACTCGAGCTGTCTTAGATTCAACTGCCCTGGTCAATTACTACGCCCAATCTGATTTCTGAAATCCCGGGACTTAAAGCTTAACATGATTCGTAAAAGAAATGTGTCTGCCATTTTTGTTCCCGATTCTCGCTACTCTGCAGACCCGTATATAAAGGGCAGAACTTTGTCACTGTTCAGAGTAATTAGTCGACACCAGGGTAGACGTACGTATGCTGTACAGGACTTGTTAGCGAAAATAATAACGTAATACGACGTCTAATGCAGAAAAGTAAGATACCAAATAAATTTACAATTAAAGTTGTGCATTATACAAACAATACATATACACAAAAACTGCAATAAAATGTAAACAACAGTAATGCAAGATAACAATGCAGCACCAACACGGGTCGCCATTCCATGCCGATACCCGTGACAATAAAGCAGTCAAGAGTAACGAATGCGACGAGTACACCCTAGTGTTGATGTGTCGTAGATAATGATATCGAAAATGGCGTATGCCTTTCTACGAGTCGTGTTCAGCTTTAAATTGTCAGGTTAAACCTGCTAAACAAGCTTAAAAGTATGAAAAACATATGGGCCAATATTATTAATCCTAAAGCATTCTGATAAAAAACATATGAAAAGCAAATATGGACATGAATTGTGACAGACATTTTTATGAAGGTCTAATATCAAGATCAAATTGTGTCAAAATTGTCTTCTTCTTTTACCTTGATTACATCTTCATCATCGCAGTTTAATTCAATATCAGGTCGATTTCAGGACTGGTTTCCTTTAAAAAGAAAACTTTTACTTTTTCATCTACAGATTGGTGGAAATATTATTAATAATTATGAAATTGATTGAACAGCAAAATTATTTTTTTTGTTTGTAGAAACAGAATCTTACATTTATGATTCGGACAATTCAAACAAGGAAGAAGACACTGAAATTTCTTGCTCAGGTAATCATCTCCCACTAGCTTTTAAAATAGACTTGCATAAAATATTCATTTCTTTCTGTCAACAATGGAATGGAGTACAAAAGTTCAAAATAGGAGCGGAGCAAACACAGACCTCTTTATCATTAGAAATATACTATGTATGGCAACTACAAACAATATTCAAGCTCAGAAGTCAAGTAAACAATTCAAATTTATTGCGACAATTGGCGACGAAGGGGGGAACCCAAAAAACCCACAGTTTCCTTTCCAAAATATGCGTTAATATTTTGTTTCTCTTTTTCAAGTAACATCCCCATTTTTAGAAGATTCAGCCAAAGATAATTATAAAGAAACACGAACTGAAGGTAATATCTGTAATGATATACATTGTAAGATGTAAAAGGTGTTAAGCTTTTGAAACCTGCTTGATATACTTAACAAGAAGATACATATTTTTTTCTGTATAGGATTAAAAATTCAATTGTTTATCGAGAAATGATTTTGAAAAACAGATTGCACTCTGAGTATTGTTTCATAGACTTTGATATTGAATGCTATTTGTTATCTCTATATCCTTTATTACAAAAGGCAAAAATAATTTAAAGCAAAAGAAAATTTATGTTTTACCAGTATCAAATTAAAAAAAATAATCTAGTTTATGATAAATAGTCTTTCTATTGTAGATCATTTAATTTTCCGACGCTTTATTTTCACGAA
The DNA here is from genome assembly GCF_032062105.1 of Saccostrea cuccullata. Lineage (NCBI taxonomy): Eukaryota > Metazoa > Mollusca > Bivalvia > Ostreida > Ostreidae > Saccostrea > Saccostrea cuccullata. Next base: position 267,937 of record NW_026926945.1, on the reverse strand, counting down.
ATGGTCTTGATAAGCGAGACAAAATTTTTACAAATTCTGGTCATTGCTCTCTGTGATCTCATGGAATACTATTATACGGGAGAATTAAATTTTCGCATGCCCACTGTCTCGTATTATTACGCTGATATAAACTTCTTGCAAATAAAAAGTGATTTACTGTTTTGACTCCTGTTACCTTACATAATAGGCTAATTTATCTATAGCTTATGTTAGATATCTATACATGTATATGTTTTATCGTAATGTATAAGTAAATCTTAACCCTTGAAGTAAAATCTTTTCAAGAGGTCGGCACGAGGTTCATTTAAGCACATTTCTTTCCAGAAACATTTGTTATTCCAATTTCATACAAAGATGCTGTTCAAATATTAGAGGAATATGGATTCATAATAATTGTTGGTGGGCCAGGAAGTGGAAAGACTACATTTGCAAACTACATGGTGAAGGAGAACTTCACGGGTTTTACTGTAAATTACATGAAACCAAAACAGACAACATTACCAGAACTCACGAATGACCAGGGTAATGTTGTTGTCTGGGATGATTGCTTTGGAATATGGAATGTCTGTAATTTAGAGGAAAATGAAAGGGCTAATGTAAGAAATACAGTTATGAATTTAATTGATAATTGTAAAAATAAGGAAAACCATAAAGCCATTATTTGTATAGATTCCACTTTTGTTGAAAAACAACTAAAGGATGAAATAAGACGGAACATTTTCAATCTTTCTGAAGCCTATCGAACCCAACTTAGCAGAGAAAGATTCCGAAACATGTTTGACAGAAGAATATACTTTTCGAACATTTCGGAAGACGTAGGATTTCCTCTGTTGGTTAAATTGATTGTTGAAGATCATTGCCCTATCGAGCAAACCGAGGAATTCATGAAAAATCCTATACCCAAACTTAATGAAAATTTCCATGATCTTTTTCAAAAAGACAGAGATATGTATGTAACACTTGTTTACGTTCTCTGTAACACTCCCTCTGTGAATCAAAGAGAAATAGATTGGAAGGCATGGGTAAAATTAAGAGACGAATGTGCGAGTAAGGATGATGGCAGCAACAATCAACAACAGAAAAGAAGTTATGAATACAGTCAATTAGAGGAAGCCAAAAACCTTGCTAAGGGACGGAATCTTATTTACAAAAACCCCAAATGTATTGAACTGAATTCAACCTTGCTGAAATATTTGGAAAAAACCGAAAACCAAGACGTTTTTGCATTCCGCCATCATTTTCTTGCTCAACTTCTCCTTTGCTTTCACAATGAAAAGGTTGGAAGTAACGGAATATTAGAAGTGGCCAACGAGGAAATTAAATCGGTTGTCAAGAGATTACAGTCGTCAATCTAATTAACTGTGATATGATAAACTTGGCGCATTTTCGTTTTTCATCCTTTTAAAAACATTTAGACAGTCCTTTTTTGTAGTGAAACATATATACGAGAATTCTTTGTGGACAACGGTTTTTTTGTCAAAATGAATGGTTCAAAATATAGAATATATCAAAGTATTAATTGTAAATATCCAAGTGGGAAAAGTTTTGTTTTCTTCTTTGATCTTTATATTTTTGTAAAATCTCGGTCATTAGAGGTCAACGATATTGTATACGGACCAGGGTAAAAATGTAATATTTGTTTGCCAAAAGTGCTTACAGACTAGGATTAAAATGCATATCATAAAATGAATGTCATGAAAAAAATTATAATTTAAATTATAAAATTGGTCAATTTGAAAGCTGAATAAAAATTGAATGCACCACAAATAAAGCTAATACTGTATACAGGGTTTTTTTTCGCCCCGTGCTATTTGCGCCCTTTTGCACTTGCCAACAATTTTGCCCCGTTTTAAATTCGCCCATTCATAGGTCTGTCGAAGAAGTTATGCTGTGTTATTTAAATTCGCCCCGTTTTAAATTCGCCTAATCAAGAAGAGGGCGAAAGTGGCGAAAATAAAACGGTGGCGAAATTTTCCCTGTATACAGTATTTCTTTGGTTTTCATAGTTTTCTGATTACTTTCTCTAAGAAAAGACTGAAAACAAACTATGATTTCAACATTAAGTACATGGAATATAATTGATAGATGTTTGCCGCTTGAACTTTTTTGTGGGTAAACTGGGGAGCCGAACAGTGCTCCAGATTAACTCCACATGTAAGGGACACACTGGGGGCCTGCGTGAACGTCAGTGCCCGAGTCTGAACTATCACCAGTGTAATAAGGAGGTAAGCGTGACTTGCCCTTCTCACCCTTTCTTCTTCGGAGAGGCTATACAAGCGTAATTGTCACATGCACCAGCCTGTAGCATCCCCTTACTCAGGTAAGGTGGATGTCGCCCCAGTAATACTCGATGTGGGCCCCACTATACAAAAAACATTAGAATACTGACAAAATGGCACAGTTAACTGTGTCTTGACTGTGTATATTTTAATTTGATTTACACTATAAATTAAATCCTGTAGTGAAACCCCTTGCTTTTGGAGCAAGTGGGGGACATCGAGGTTTTGGAGCAGAAAGTGTCAACACATATCACTGAAGACTCCCCAGTCCCCCTTCAGAAATTGGAACAATGTCTCCCACAAAAAAAACTATTACCTAAGAAAGTCCTTCACTTGTCAAAAAAGCAGCAATATAATCATAAATATAGAACAAGTTTTAAATTTATATTTATATATTTAATATTTACATACTAATGCAATCTTCATAATCGTGACCATTTGAATGATTGTAACAGAGCTCATAAAGATATTGTACCTAAATTATATTAAAACATAAAATTTTACATAAATTACAATACAGTACAAAATATAAAAGTATTTCCTGTGCTTGCTAGCACAATGAATAAAAAAATATGCACTATGTCCGTCTTAAAACAAGTTCATGGTAGTAGTACAACGACATATATATATCAAACTAACGATCAATCTTGAACACTCTAGTATGAATTATTAATAATAATGTTTATTGATGTCTGATGGTGGGTGATGATGACTGCCCCGTCCCATGATAAAATGTTATCAGGCAGCTTGCATATTGGAGTTTTTTGAAGAGACTTACTTTTACAATCGACGACTGACTTTTACAATTTAAACAGAGATAAACTCCAGTAACCGAAATGTAAAAGTCAGCTGTCGAATGTAAAAGTAATTCTCTTCATAAAACTCCATTACTAGTATTTTAGTATATGTTGTTGCCTCTGGACGACGGGTGTGTACCATTTCATCGGAACATCTATTTCTGAGGCGTTAATATTGTGATCATGACCAGTGTACACCTCCTGCACTTGGACTGCCATGAAATCTATTGATTCTAATGCTTTTTTGTTGATTTTTTCCCATTCCCAAATGCCAATACTTTCTTGGTAGGATGGCAGACCAAAAAAGGTTGTGCTTGGCAGTAATGCATTAAATCTATGCAATGTACAATGATCATTTTCTGAGAAATTTTATAAACTGATTTGTTAAGTAGTTAGGTCGATTGTATGATGAGAAGTCTGGAGGTCTCTGGTCTTTGAACATTCCAATTAGTATTTTATCCAACACTTCCCACACAAGTCCTATTATTCAACTTTATGGATCATAATGGAAGCCTTTTGGTTGAGATTGGGTCCACCGGACCTGCTAGTAGCAGCAAGCCCAGCCCAGTATAGTATTGATGATCCAACTATCCATATTGTTTTATCTGAAATGCTTTTGTAAAGTTACTTAAAAGCTTTTTCCTGTGTTGGGAAGGGTTGCTTGTATTGTGTAAGTGTGGCGTGAGTTAAACGTGGGTGCAATGTGTATGTGAAATGTGTGTAAAATCAAAACATTAGATTATAGGAGGGTTTTCCGGCAAATTTGAAATAGATATATAAGTTAATAAACAAATCATTAAATTCTATGATATTTATTGTATCGCCTTACGGCACACGGATGAAAACGTCAAAGTGTCCTAAGCAGTGTTATGTTTCACATTTCCTACAAATTAAGTTGGATAATTCTCACTTAAATTGAGGAATATCATTGATGCACATGCTTGGTGCACGTAAAATTGGGTCTACATAAACAGTTGAGGAACCAATCTGGCACACACATGCAATCTTCTGAAGATTTATCTGTAAATTACAGAAAATATTTTCACCATCAGTCAACTAATAGACAATTTTATTTCGATGGTAGGCAGTGAAAGCGTCTTTTGCTTTTACAATAGCAGTTTGTCCGTATGTTTTGTACTACTCGTGGAATCCATTAAAAAATACATCGCTAAGAAAACTAAGAAATATTATAATAAGGATCTGGTAATATTTTTATATTTTTTCTCTTCTGTATTTATAGAAAGTCTCTTAATAAGGTGTCATTACAACTCAAACTGAATTGCTATCCGGTGCGCCGTAACGTCACCAACGTCGCCATTTTTCGTGTGTTTTGTTTACCACTTTCCCATTTGAAATGCTCCGGAAACTGCCAAAAATTTACCAAATGCACTGAAAATATTAAAACGACGACAAAATAGATTGTTGAATCGCATATGGATAATTTTTATCCTGATGATATGTATTTAAAACTTTTATTTCGAATTAAAACTTGTACATTCTCCAATTAAACTTTTTTTACCTTGCGCCGTAGGACCGTGCCCTGTGCATATTCAAACATAATTAAATCCTTATTTTTATCTATAAATTACCGAAAAATATTATAATGCAGTTTGATATGATAAATAAACATTTACTGAAAAATTTAAGCTTAGTTCGACCGCAACTTTTCGAGAAAAACGATTTGTTCATGTGGACCATTTCAGTATTAGACTTAGGTTCAATATTGTTAAATGAAGACACAAGTCAATGGTGAGTTTGACCAGTATAACTTAATGATGGTAATTAAATTGGTAATGTAATTATAAAAACCTGAAATAAAGTCATTATAATTAATAAACATTTACAAATCCTTACTGACTTTACTTTTAATTACAAATATAATAAAAAATTGATGAGTAATAAATAATCATTTTTATCAGGCAACACTATAAATCAGCTACCATATTAATTTACGACTATTACCGTCAAGGGTGTAGCGCCGGATGTGCAAGGAAAGCACTTGTGAAAATTAAAGTGATTAATAGAAACTATTCAAACCGGAAATGGTCATATACGTCACACCTAACAAACAAAAAACTCACACGATGACATTAACACATGACAACACAAACGTAAACACACATCCTAAAAATAATTAAAACATTGAAACCGAAACATTTAATTACTTACACTGGTAACATCCCCTGTTTTACCGGATAAACCTCGTATTATCATGCATCTTTCTTTTGGTGTGCTGAATGTAGTGATTACTCATATGCTGGGCAATTAATTGCGGGTGGATATAATTAAAGATTTCCTTTATCTATGTATCAGGAACTCCGCGGTTCGTCAATTATGTGGACATGCCAATGCGGAAACTATGAGACCTATACCCATATGAAAAAATACTATTAGAATTAAATCGGAGTATTCAGTTGACTACTAGTTGACGGTCAACTGACCGTCAATTGACCATTAGTTGAATTTTTGCCATGCAAATGAGGGAGCGATCAACTCATTTGCATAGAGTTGACCACTGTTGAATGATCCTATATATTCTTTGCAGTTGACCGCTAGTTGAATACTCCACTATTTCCTTTACAGTTGACCGCTAGTTGAATACTCCACTATTTTCTTTGCAGTTGACTGCTAGTTGCATACTCCTCTATTTCCTTTGCAGTTGCCCGCTAGTTGAATACTCCTCTATTTCCTTTGCAGTTGACCGCTAGTTGAATTCTCCATTAGTCAGTGCACGTAGGTTGCTTTCATTAAATATTTGAAAAAAATGGAGGGAGATTTGAAATCTAAGACAAGCAGTGTTCTTGAAAATATGAAAAAGTCAAACAAATGGAGTTTCTTGTAAAACTAAATGCATTATAAATGAATTGAGCTGGCACACTCTCATAAGTTGTTACATTCCTTCTTCATTTTCTGGGCAGAAAAGGTTATATATAGAATTAGTCTAAAGCAATTGTATATTTTTACCAACACAACAAGAAACACACAAAAAAAAACACTTGATGCAAGACAAGTTTTCAGAATTCTTTCAATAAATAAAAAAGTACACAAAAATAGGGACTTATACTGGCTACAGTTTATTGTATTCCTATTATCTGTTTAAAAATAACAAGCTTAGTAAATACAAATCTTTAAATTTTATAAACTTACAATAGTACATGAGATATTTCATTCGCTGAATCATCACGAAGACAATAATGTTTCAAATAAAAATTCCCATCTTCTACAGAAACACACATGTACTGATTCAAATCTTGGTTGTTGTAATTATGGTATAACAAGCCCGATCTATGATAATGTAATTTTGAACCCAACATAAATTTAGCGTGGAAGAAATTTTCTAACAAGTTGGAGTGTTCAACTAGTGTTCAACTCTTGTTCTGCATGAAATTTCAAAGTATTAGCATTCAACTAATGGTCAACTGGCCGTTTTATGCAAATCAGTTGATCGCTTTTCAGAAAAGCATTCAACTACGAGTGGTCAACTGTTTTCGCATTAACAGTTGACGACTAGTTGACGGTCAACTACACATTTTCGTATGGGTAGTGACCTTGCACTTGAAGAAATGAATTTGAAAACGGGTAATCGATGTACTATCTACATGTACAAACAATGTGACTGGATTTGTTGATGGTGGGCCTTTCCTCCAAGTAAGAGTTATTTGTTGATGCTTGTAATCTCAAAAGTCTGTAGGTTTTTCAGCAGGGATATACCGGATATCGAGTACAACATAACTCGTACGTACTCCAAGGTAACCCGCGTGTCACAGTGATGAGAGCTTCCGCTTTAGATCTGGAATCGCGAAGGAAGGACTCAATCCTTACGTTGCGGGTTCGAATCGCACTTTGGGACAGGAGACCGGTCATTCAGATGAAACCGTATAAACTTATGTCGCCGTAGGTGCTGACAAAGAACCCTCCCTACTCAATGGCCCTTAGTGCCGAGTATAGGACGAACTTTGCAGCTCTCAACTCCTATTTGTATTGTTTTTTGGATATTTGATCTTTGATACTGTTCGTTATCTTCATGTTTCCTCTGTTTCATTCTTTGTGTTATTTAATCTTTTTTTTTTTTATCAAAAGAGATATCTTAATCAAAATAGATGTCGAAAGTATAGAAATTTTTTATTACATCCAGTTCATAACCATAGGAAGAAAATTGTGGCAACAAGGTACATGTGCTATTCAGGCATTTCCTTGTAATTAACTTCCTGTTTTGTCATGTATATCGCCTTCATTTACCTGTTGATCCTTCTGGTAAATCTGGACACAATAACCTTTGGAATTTTGTTTGAGTACCGCCTGAGATGTCCAGATACACCACAAAAATGGAGGGAGAACTCAGACAATTACGTCTGTCATGGCGACATGGTGTATCACTGCATGCAGGATCAAGATGGCCGTTACGTAGTTTTCTGTGCATCAACTATTTTGATTCAACAAGGTAGGATTTTTTTAATTACTGATTTAGATGTTATGCTTTAGTTTGATTTTTATTAGATATATATTTACTGTAGTATGTTTTTTCTAGGCAGTGCAGTTAACCCGCAAGTATTAAAATTGTTATAAATGAAATTGACAGCAAAATAATGTATCTATATAAAAATTGCATTTGACAGTTTAAACAACACAGGATGAAATTTTTTTTTTGAATTTCAATCTAATCATAAAAAATAATATACAAAATTTTAACGTTTTATATATATTTAAAGTTTTATTTTTGATATTTATAAAAACCATTCAGATAAATGATCGTTTTTTCCGCAGATTACTGTCCAGAATTTAATATGAACGCTACTACCCTGATTGACGTAATATTGTGTCGAGGGGCGACAGAGAAATGTCCAGACAGTGGTTATCCATCCAATACTGTATATCAATGTAGGTACCGGTCACGGTAGCCTAGTGGTAGAGCGTTCGCTTCGGGATCGGGAGGCCCGGGTTCGATTCTCGATCGCGACGCCGCGTCATACCTAAGACGTAAACAAAGGTAGTGACTGTTCCTTCGCCAAGCGCTCGGCACTAAAAGTGAAAGTCACGGGTCTTTCGGATATGACCTTAAAAACGTAGGTCCCGTGTCACGGTAGGCGTTGGCACGATAAAGAACCCTCACTACTCAGTGGCCCTGAGTGCCGAGTATAGGTCTAAATTTGAAGCCCTTCACCGGCATCGGTGACGTCTCCATATGAGTGAAAAATTCTCAAGAGGGGCGTTAAACAATATACAATCAATCAATCAATGTAGGTCATTAAGTTATCAGGATTTTTTTTTATATAGGGAAAAAGTAAATGTAAATAAAGTATATAAAATATTGATAGTAAAAGATAAATGATATCTAAAATGTTGATTTATTTAATAAATATGTATATTTTATTCATACGATAGGTACATATTCGTGGAAAGAAAAATGGAAATACTAACCATAAATAGCAAATATGAAGGCTGTTTAATAAATAATGTCAACGGTGCTTTTCAATGTTTAAGTCTTAATGATTTCACTTATATATTTCTCTTTAAATTTAAACACATGTCCGTAACATTTTAATCCGATTTCGGATTGTTTTAAGAGCACATTTTTAGTTACAAAGTCAGTTCGTGATCTACTACGGATTCATACAGGATGTGAAATGGAAATCCGTATTGGGCCAGGCGAAGCCGAGTCCCAATAGGGATTTCCATTTCACATCCTGTATGAATCCGTATTAGGTCACAAACTGACTGTGGTACGAATTTATCCCAATGAAGACTTTTTTCAATATAAAAAAAATATTTGTGCATATTATGAAAATAATGAGTTTTAATCCAACTAGAGGTACTGTGAGCGATGAGCTCACTGAATAATACCCCCCGCCTCCCATATTGTTATAACTGTGAAAAAGTCCATGTTTTCCTGTGACCGGGAAACCCTAAATATGTGTCGGATCAAAAAGTAAAATAGGAGGTGCACAATGGCAATATGTAATAAAGATTCTGTGAAAGTTTAATTAAATTTTATTCAGTGGTATAAGAGGAGTTGCGGATAAGAGATGGGTACCCCAAAGCGTAACAGACGGACGGACAGACGGACGGACGGACGGAATTAACGATTACTATATACCCTCCCGCTTTTCAAGCGGGGGGGTTATAATAACATTCAACATAAAATATCGTTACGGTAACAGGAAATTTAAATAAACTTCCTACGTAATCCGTTTCTTTGCCGCCATTTTAATTTACATTAAGAACGCTTCGAACGGAATCTTGTGCCCGATTTTCATATTACGTCTCGACGGAGACGTAATAGGGAAACGGAGACCTAATTTGGAAAATTTCAGGGCGTCACGTGATTAGCTTTTATCCAATTCTATTTAGTAATCGAAAAATTTGTCTGAGGCGGGATAATTGTGAGTATGGCCTTCATAAACTAAAATATAGATTTGTTTTTTCTTTCTGAAGTCGCCTGTGTTGCGCAGTGGTTAAAACGTCTGTTCTAGAGTCACGAAGTAGAGTCAATCCATACGTTGCGGGTTTTAATCCCACTGTGGGACATGAAGACCGGTCCTTCGAATGAGACCGTATAAACTGAAGTCGATCACGTGTCGCAGTAGATGAAAGCACGGAAAAGATCCCTCACTGCTTAATGGCCTCAAGTGCCGAGCATAAGACAAAATTTGTAGCTCTCCACCAACAAATGGTGGGGTTTTCATATGACTGAAAATTTTCCAGAGGGACATTAAATAACATCATCAGTTATCATTAAGTCAAATGTTGAATGACGTTTTTTTTATACTAATTGTTAGTCTATTTTGATACACTGAATTGACGACGGATTTTTCCGTTATTTCCTGACTATGACAGAGAACAAACGGCGGATGTGACCGGTAGGCGAGGGATGCTCACAACTCCATAGCAACTGATTCCAACTCTGATGTTTAAAGGGTCCGTGTTTGCCCTGCTCCTATTTTTTTTTAATTGGACTTTGATATTGAATACTGTTCGTTTTCTCCATATCCTTCATTAATACAAAAATCAATAATTTTACTGTAATGTATTATTTTCAAGTATGGAAAATGAAACAACTAAAAGGGTGAGTCTGGCAAAAATTGTTTGCGTGACAAATTATTTCCTGTTCATCCCCAAAACTTATTTACTTTACCTGACCTGTGGGTTTGGACGCTGTTATGACGAAAAATGTAGTGGATTCTTGACTCAAGCTCCTTCTTCTCATAAGCCTTTCAATTTTTTGCAAAAAGTTTGCTTTTTAGACTCCTCTTGGAATTAAACTGCCTCCCCGAATTAGAATTTCTTCAACAAGACCATTAACATTTAAGAATATTAAATGGCATATAAAACTGTTTTTATGCTCGTGCAATCCTTGCTCTTCTCATACCTTTAGTGTTTTTGACAAGTGCATCTTTTTGTTAATTTGTTTTGCGGATTTAAGGCAATGGATTCAAGTATCTGTACATTATGTGTTCGAATATCAGACAAACGTGGATAACTACAATTTTTGATTTTTAAAATTAATTTTCACCATATTCTTATACTCTGACACTTTCACTCATTTTTATTTGAAATTGAAAGGTAACCATTGAGTTATAAGCCTTTTTACTGTCAAACGTTTCTTAAAACTGTGTAAAAACTTTGTGTCTTTAAGTCTATTAAACATCCTCATGGATAATTTGTTGAATTTAGACGAACAGTATATAAGTTGTTGTAAGTCAATGTCGCCAAGGACTTTAACCATTTTTGATACCCATTATATCATTTTTGTTCATTGAAATCCACCTGCTCATCTGTCTACAGAACAGACATTGGTTGCTATAAATTTTACATATTTCAGTGAATATATCTTCGGGAATCTTAACGTGTTTTACAGCAGCTTTAATGAAGTGTTTAATTTCATTTTAGTTTAATGATTTCTTGCCATTTATTTTAAGGTAGGATTCTTCTCTAGTTTCTGAGTAGATGAAATATTCAATTTATATTTGCTTATATGTGTTATATTTTTATGTGAAAGAGATTTAAAAGACCATTTTTTTTTCCTCATCACAATTGTACAAGTTTAAATAGAAGTGGTCAATTGTGTTTGAAAACTAGCGGGGACTTTATTTTGGCGGAATGGTGGCGTATGAAAATATCTTCTTTACTGCCTTTTAAAATTATTATGGATCTATAAATGTAGTTACAAGTTTTACATAATTAAAGACCAGAGGGATTTTTCAAATGTTGGCTAAATTCATAATAAGGAACTAAAGTTTTTAAATTTATCTAATACATATGAATTTCCAAATTAAAACTACAATTATGTTAGCTTTGAAAACTGGACTCCAAGTACAGAGTTGAGCCAAAAATCCATAGAAAGTGTTTTTACTCTCTTACTAAACGGTCAAAACTTTTTGATTTCGAATCATTTTGTATTTTTATGTGACTACCTTATAATAATATTATGTGAAAATAAGAAAAAGTTAAATATAGGGTGCGTATAAAAATAGCTTTAATATCCTACAAATTTAAGAAAAACAGAGAAAATTCGGTTTAGCCAAAATCCCTTTTTGTTAAAATATTTATGTCAATTTGGTAATATCATCTTTTAGACCCTATATGGTAATATCTTTTTATGCAAAAAGAAAAAGATTTAACCTTTTGAAATAGAAGACCCTATATCATGATTGGATGCTCTTATTTTTTATTCTTAAATACAAGGGAAAAGGTTATGACCTTGACCTGACCTTGACCCTATATTATCTCCATATCCTACTTCAAAACTAATCTAACTATAACCATGACTTAATAATATTTTCTTTGTTCTGTGAATATATGTGTGAGAAGAATCCTACCTTAAATGCAGTGACTGGAATAGCCCTCGTTTCAAGCTCCTCACAATAAACCTATGTGATGAAAAGTTGTCACATATGTTGTTTTCAATTAATTAAAGAAAATATTATCATGAGAGAAAGTCCAGCTTAATTTCATTTTTTTTATGTTGTATGTCATAGAGCACAGTACATAATTTATTGAACAATCCTCGTTTCATTTTGTTAAATGTATGTATTTAAAAAGAACAAGTACTTCGTACTATTTAAACAGTAATGCTAAGCATCGATACTATTCTTAGACTTTTCTTTATAAATCAGGATTTTTTTTCAGATCCAAGCTGCTTTCAGACTGTCATCAGGTAATTTTCTTAAATACTCTTGAAAAATCCATTTGTAATTAGACATTTCTAAGATGTCTTAAGCTTAATATGCATTTTAAAGTAGAATTTTAATCGATTAAGTTTAAATAAATCTTTTTTTGTTAGATCAACGAAACGAGCTTCACTATCTGATAACGAAACTGATACAGCAGTAACAAAGCCGGAAAACAAGTATGTTGCAAGAAATTTATGAATAAACGTATTTATATTTGAAAAGATTTCAAAGAACTCTTCTTTAATTTCAGGATCGTAGGACAAACAAAGCCCAGTAATGACGAACAAAGGTATATACATTCAGCTTTATGCTACATGTTTATAACTTTAAATCTTATAACATGTCCTGCATATTTTTAATTCATACATGTATGTTTTCTAAGTATTTAAACCAAGCAGAAAAGATAAACTACGATTTATAGTGAATTAACTAAAGATATAATGTTTCTAAATGATAATGTCATAATAAAGTGAAGAAAAAATGCATTCAATTTTATACGTTATATGTTTTTTTTCAAGATTGTTGACGGTTTCGATTATTGTTAATTTGGGGATAATCTTTGGAATAACTTTACCGATCGCTGTTTTCCTAGCAATTATCTTCTTAGTGAGATGGCAGAAAAGACAGAAGACACATCAGAAAGGTATTCAAATTACAGTGTACAAAATTCAGATAGAAAAAAACAACTTTTTTTTACCTCCAAAGCAACTTAATGAGGACTAAATACAAACAGAAAAAACCCAATTTTGTATATCTTCATGGCTATTTATTAATACTTGACATTATCTTTCTGCATTATCCTTCTCTTGATGCTGAATTTATCATGGACATAGCAGAAAAATTACTGGCAATATTCTTTTTAAGTTTTTCCTTTTCAATAACATAACAGTGCTCAGATCGGCAGGGGTTGCTCACTCCTCCATGACACTTGATCCTACCACTAATGTATCGGATGTCCGTGTTTGCTCTGCTCCTATTTTGTATTGTTGTAAGGACTTTTGATTATGAATAATGTTAGTTTTCTCCATGTTTCATTCCTCTCGAAATGTTTTATGTTGTAATTAGTTCATGCATAAACAAGTAAAGAATGGGGTAAAGCATCAAAGGTCCTTAAAATACTGAAGCATTTAAAAGTATTTTAAGAAATTTCAAAAACTTATCTTGGGGTTTAATAAAATATATTAAATCCAACGAAGAGAATCATAACTATTTTATTTTAAAAACGTAATGCCGATATTTACAAATAAGAACCACATGCTGAAATATCAACAGAAAAGACATTTTTTTTTATTCAAATACATTTATTTATAATTATAAATCATGATTACAAAAATCCAAGATAAAATGATAGCACGAAATGTTTTAGTATCAAACGAAGAAGACTAATATAATATTTTTAATGTGCTCAAAATGTATATTTACAAATTTTATCTGAGAAAAAGACGTTAACTCTACGGGTGCACATTTTTATATACAGTTTTGTCACATGACGTTGTTACAAACATGCCGTTGACACGATGTCGACTTAAAATCAACGAACATTTATTGCAATGTCGACAGTGTGAAAAATGTAAACATAAAAATAATAATCCTCTAAAAGGAAAACTTATTCATCTAGAGGTTGTTGGAAGTATTACTGATAATTATAAAATTGTTTTTGTTAGCAGAAACAAAATCACTTGTATATGATTCCAAATCGGACAATTTAAAAGAAGAAGAAGAAACTGATATACCTCAATCAGGTAATTATCTCACACTTACCTTAAGATTGACATGGCTTGAAATATGTATTTGTTTCTGTCAACAATGAAATATGAGAAGATAACGCACAGTATTTGAATATGTATGCTTTTGATAAATTCACTTAATTTTTAGCTCACCTGAGCCGATGGCTCAAGTGAGCTTTTCTGATCACATTTTGTCTGTCGTCCGTCCGTCTGTCTGTCCGTCCGTCCGTCTGTAAACTTTTTAACATTTTCGACTTCTTCTCAAGAACCAATGGGCCAATTTCAACTAAACTTGGTAAAAAGCATCCTTGGGTGAAGGGGAGTTTAAATTGTTAAATGAAGGGCCAAGTCCCCTTGCAAGGGGAGATAATCGAGAAAAGACAAAAATAGGGTGGGATCACTAAAAGATCTTCTCAAGAACCACTGGGCCAGGAAAGCTGAAACGTATGTGGAAGCATCCTTGGGTAGTGTAGATATTAAATTGTAAAAATGATGACCCCCAGGGGTAGGGCGGGGCCACAATAGGGAATCCAAGTTTTACATGGAAACATGTAGAACGAATCTTTAAAAATCCTCTTCTCAAGAACCACTGGGCCAGGAAAGCTGAAACTTATGTGGAGCATCCTTTGGTAATGTAGAAATTAAGATGTTAAAAATCATAATCCCCGGGGGTAGGGCGGGACCACAATAGGGAATCAAAGTTTTACATAGAAATATATAGAACAAATCTTTAAAAATCTTCTTCTCAGGAACCACTGGACCAGGAAAGCTTAAACTTATGTGGAAGCATCCTGGGGTAGTGTAGATTCTAAAGTTTTAAAATCATAAAAGGGAAGGGGGTAGTGGGGCATGATAGATATAGCAAGAGGGGGAATCTGGTAAAGAACTGCATCACCCAAGTTACTCAGGTGAGCGATGTGGCCCATGGGCCTCTTGTTCATACATGTAATTAGTATTTCTCTCGTATGTTAGCTTTTTTCTACAAAATGTTGTTAGAATCATGTTGAATTATAAAGCATTTTTAAAGCAGAATTTAAATCTGTTCTTCGGAAGAAGCAAAGAATGATTCCTAAATATTACTATAGGTAACTATAGTTTACTGTCTTTTAATATGGAAAATATTTTGATGCTTTGATTTACTATAGAACCTTACACTAGAGTTGTGTTTATTTTTATTTTTTTTTGGGGGGGGGGGGAAATATGTAAATAATTTTACTACAAATATTAAGGAACGACTATAATTATTGGCCAAATTATTCGAGTATACTCTGGTTTGGGTTAATTTACGCTTTATAATCTGCGAAAAGGTTTATTAAAAAGCGAAAACCGACCCAAACAAAGTTATACTCGAATAATTATTTCTAAGAATTAGAGTCATTCCTTATAATTTACTTTGAAAATCATTAAATAATTGTAAGTGTAAATTTTTAGAAGTAATGGAAAGCAAGGGGTACATAGGCATAGCAGCCATTTTTGTTTGTATACACGTGGTGAGTTACTCTCTGAAGTAAAAGGGACATTTATTATATCTCGAAATTGCAATGAAACTCGAGAACTGGAAATTAACAGAATTCATGGATACTGATGAATTAAATAAAGAGTTTGAGATTTCATACGTGTACTGATACGTCTAGTAGGGGAATTACCTAAATTCCTCGCGTATTCGATCATCAATTTTAGTGATGACCAGTGTTCTAAACGGCCTTAAAAATTGTAGATTGGCATCTCTACGTAAGAGATACTAGTAGCTGTAATGATAAAAAATGACCAATTTATGTGTGAAAATCTTGTTATACCATATTTAAAATGTTTAGTTGCATGAACACTTATTTTATTCATGTTCTGTTTAATACCTATAATCAAATTGACGTAACAAACTTCTAAAACGTTGTTACAGAGACAATTATCTCCATGTACACATACTTGTGAAACGTCATAAAAATCTCAAAAGACGTGTAAGTGTACGTCAAAATATATGCACAAGTACACGTATGCGTACAAGTTTAACATCTCAACCTCTCTATTATTAGTAAATCACTTAAATATATCGATCTGAATTTCATAGTAAACATACTTTGATTTATATTTTAATAAGTAAACTTTTATTCATAATAGTTAATTATAGTTAACTATAGTACTTTTTTGTTAGGAAATATATGAGGATTTTAAATATATAATTGATTGGTATTTGTTTAAAAGATAGCAAAATTCAGCAGACAAGTGTTTGTATTACTAAAAAAATATATATAGAGCAGAATTGTAAAATATAAAATTCAATGTAATAAAATTATTCATAAATTCAAATTAGAATTTAATTATCTAGAGCACAACTATTACAGTCTACATATATAGTGGATCCTAATTTAATATTTTTATTTAGCTCATACAGCATGAAAGGCTTAAGATAATAGATCAAGAACAGAATAGTATGCGAATATGATACTAATTAATGCAAAATTTCTCTGTTCATATTTTCAACATTGTCTCCAATGAACTACAAGGGTGAAAAACTACATACAAAACAAAAAAGTTGGCAAATGAAGATGACTAAAAACACAAATAGGCTTCATGGTCTAAAATATTTGTTTTAAATTTCAAGAAACAACCCCATTTCTAGAAGAGTCAGGCAAAGATAATTATAAAGAAGCACGAACAGAAGGTAATATATTTCAGGTGATTTAAGGTCAAAATGTTTGTGTAAAGGTTTTTAAATCTGCTTGAAATACTTTACAAGTATTTTGCAGTATAGGGTTGACAATAAAAAATCAAATTTTTTGAGAAATTAATCTGAAAATAGATTATTCCCTTTACAAAGGGCAATGATAACTTAAAGCAAAAGCAGAAATATGATTTACCAGTGTAAAAAAAAAAACCCACAATATCTTGTTTATGATTTTAATGTCATAGTATTGAAATTGTTACCTTACATAATAGGTAAATATATATTTATGCAAAAAGTAAGTTTAATTTGATCCTTGAAATAAAATCCTTCCCTGAGATCTACACGGGCGCATTTAAGCAATGTTATCTTCTTTCCAGAAACATTTGTTATTCCGAGGTGTTACAAAGATGCTATTCAAATATTAAAGGAAGACGGGTTTATAATAATTGTTGGTGGGCAAGGAAGTGGAAAGACTACATTTGCAAACTACTTGGTAAAGGAGAACTTCTCGGGTTTTAATGTCAATTATATGAAACCAAAACAGATAACCTTACCAGACCTCACGAGTGACAGAGATGGTGTAGTTGTCTGGGATGATTGTTTTGGAATATGGGATGTTTGTGATTTAGAGGAAAAAGAAAGAAATGATGTACGAAATACAGTATTAAATTTAATTGATAATTGTAGAAGCAAGGAAAATTACAAAGCTCTTATATGTATACATTCCTCTCTGGAGGAAAAACAATTAAATGATAAATTTAGACGGAACATTTTCAATCTATCCGAAATATGCTACACACAACTTGATAAAAAAAATTTTATGATAAAGATGTTTGGCAGAAGAATACACGTTATGAACGTTTCAAAAGACGTGGGATTTCCTCTTTTGGTTAAATTGATTGTGGAACAGCATTGTCCAATCGACCGAACCGAACAGTTCATGAAAAATCCTATACCAAAACTTAATGAAAATTTCAATGATCTTTTTCAAAAAGACAGAGATGTGTATGTTACACTTGTTTATGTGCTCTGTAACACTCCTTCTGTGAATCAAAGAGAAATAAATTGGAAGGCATGGATGAAATTAAGAGACGAATGTCAGAGTAAGGATGATAGCAGCAACAATCCACAACAAGAAAGAAGTGACGATTACAGACAATTTGAGGAAGCCGACAACCTTGCTGAGGAGCGTAATGATATTTATAAAAACCATAAATGCATTGAACTAAATTCAACCTTGCTGAAATATTTGGAGAAAACTGAAAATCAAGACTTTTTTGCATTCCGCCACCATTTTCTTGAACAACTTCTCCTTCGCTTTCACATTGAAAAGGTAGGAAGTAAAGGAATATTAGAAGTGGCCAACGAGGAAATTAAATCGGTTGTCAAGAAATTACAGATGTCAACCTAATAAACTGATATATATGGTCAACTTGGCGCAACTCGGTTTTTTTCCATCTTTGAAAAAACATATTTGGAGACATTTCTTAAAGTAAAGTACTCGTATATTTGAGCTTTACTTCTGACAACTTATATGCATGTATATTATATTTGTGTTATAAATATTAATCACATGGTTTGTTTTACTGTTTTAATAAATAAGTTAAATAAGTTTCTGTTTTATTTTGCATGACTACATAATACTTGATATCGCGATTACTTAACTTAGCGGAACTCTTTCGCGAAGGAGGTAGGAATCGTCTATTGGGTGGGGGCAATGTGCTTATTCAATACAACGCAAGATCGATCATTGTAGCATTTATAAGGACAGATAAGTAAAAAATCTTGGCAGAATACCTCGCTAAACAATCGCTGAACCAGCCTAATATATTTTTGAGAGGAACCAATTCTAAATTGTCACATTTTTAACGATATTTTTAATTAAGCGGACTCTTCTCGTTAAATTTTCATTGAAAATCGTCACAATTTTAAGCAGATAAAATATTCTAAACTTTCCTTATTTGACGATCTACTATTTGAAGTTCGATAGCTGGCAAAACATCGTGATTTCGGCATTAAATTGTTCGAATCATTCGATTGTCACTACTGTAAACAATGTCATTTGCCCCCAGAAATGTAGACTTTTCTCGACTCCCCCGCAAAAGAGTGGTAGTAAGTTAGATAACTGCGAGGTACTCATTGGTAGTCGCGATATTACGTATTTGGTAGGAAGATTTGCGTAAACAGAGCTCTGATTATTTCCTGTTTTAGTTTCTTTATTAAAAAGCTAAAGCAAGAACATACAAGGTAATGTATTTAATCTTGTCCATCTTAGGCTTTTTAAATCATTACCTGTGTCAAATGATACTCTTTCTTAATTAGAAAGTTCCATATGATTAAATTAATTAGATGCTTTAAACATTTTAATTGACATTTAAAATCGAACAACATTCATTCTCGAATTCTACCATAACGCATGTTAAAGTATAAATTGTGGATTTCTCACTTATACACTACCATTGTTGTTACAAGACAATTTACAGGTACGTACAGAAAAAACTTAATAATGCTTGGATGAATGAAATATATAGAGATAAGGACCAGAATTCAAGATCAGAAGTCCAGTAAACAGTTCAATAAAAAAGGAGCAGCACAAACACGGACCTCTAAAACATCAGAGGTAGGATCAGGTGCATCCCTGCCGACTGGTCACACCCGCCATGTGTTCCTTGTCATGATCGGAAATAAGGGGAAACATCCGTCGTCAATTCACTGTGTAGATAGTGGACAATCAATTAGTATGAAAACGTCAGTCAGCATTTGACTCACAGGTAAATTGTATTTGCCGACAAAGTCATTGTCTCATTAGTGATGACTTTAAACGAGACACTGATATTCTTGCTTCATCAACTTGTTTATCTTTAATTTATCTCGTTTTAGAAATTGTTAATGTACATACGTAGATCATGTTCACGCGTATTGAGTCAACTAAGAGATATAAACTCCGTTGAATAAAAAAAAATTAAGAATTATATTTATAGCCCGAAAGAGCGCGCATGAACTTAGTTTCAATTACAGTAAACGTTTTGCATTTTCTTAATGCTCAACAGTTTAAATACATCAGATAGTAGGAATCCAAAATCTGAAATAAGAATTAGAGTTTTGTTTTTAAAAATGTATCTTAAAAACGTGCAAATAAAATTTTCATTATTATGATTACAAGATTTTCAACTACAGTGTACAATGTTTTATATTCTTTTGAAGAATAATCGTAGAGTTTTAATCCACATAAAAAGAAACATAACATTTGATTCAGTCTGCTTCCTCAAGGTTTGAATTTGAGAATTAATTATAAAATTCTATTTTCTATATTTGTTATAAAAAAAAGCACGGATCCACAAAAATATGTAACATGTACATTTCAAACTCCAAGATCGAAAGAATACTTACGTAAGTTATATGAAATTCAAGAGGTGAAAATACTTTCGAGATCAGAACTCTTCAAGTATTAAGTAAAAAAGCGCTTCGTGAAAACTGAATTTGCGACTCTTCAAAACAAAAACGCTCAGGCGAAAAAAAAAAAAAACAATCGTCATCAAATGCATCTACAGCTTACATGACTAATTATGTAAGAAACAAAATACCACTTGATAGACAAAGAAGAGAATCAAAAGATGAATAAATTATAAATTCATAAAAATTAAATAAATATACCCGACTCCTTGTTCATAATTAGACACAAGCTGTTTAATAAGATGTTTTGAATGTAAACTTAATAAGCTTAGAAGTCGCAAAATTATAATTCCATTATAAAGAAAAAATAGAGAGGTTGATATCTTAAACGTGTACGTGTGCCTATACTTTGACGTAGACGTTTGTGTTATTTATCTGTTGAGATTTTAATGAGGTGTAACATTACGTGTACATCGTAATCGCTGTCTTTGTTTTTACTATTTAAAAGATTTGTGACGTCCGTTTGATGTGAGTTAGTAAGCAAAACATGATGAAAAAAGTGCTGGGGAAAGTTAACATCCCAAACAATGAACAACAACTACAATTTCACACAAAAATTGACTATTTTTCATTATTAAAACTACAAGTTTTCTATTACGTGTAGAAGTCATTCTACAAGTTCTCAGAATGTGTAGAAATCTTGTAGTCACTAAAATTCATGACTTTATACACATGGAATTTAGTTTATTCCCCTACTAGACGTATCCGTAAACGTACACATTTGAAATCTTAACCTCTCTTTTAAGATTATACATGTATGAAAAGAATGTTTTTAAAAGATTTTTGTTTTGTAAATCACAGTTTTTTCACATGAGCATATTCCATGATGCTTGCTAGTACTTCATGAAAAAAATACATGTTATACCAATGATTTACTCTTAACTTAAAACATTCCATATGTTACATTTATCATAAAAAACACTAAAAATATCAGGTATATTAAATATTTGAATTTCCTTATGCCCTTTCACGTTTCTGTAGTCTCATTGTAACGTCGCGTAAGCTTGTGTTTTCTCATTTTTATTTTTACGCGTAAGTATGCACAAAACTGATATTCAAATAGATTTTAAAGTTGGTTTAGATATTTGGTTTCTCTTATCTAAGAAACACATTCTCGTCGAAACCCTGCTATAATTTGCACCTTCATCAACTAAAGTCCCTTGTCATACCTGTCACATGGACTTGTCCTATTAATTTCCGACGGCTCGTTAAGGCATGTTGAATATGCACGCTTGTAGGTTTTCTAACTGTTCCAAAATAAAAAAAAGGAGGTGAGGTGATTAAACACATGCCAAGGAGACACATTCATATTGTATTCCATTGAAGTTTTTTAGACTCATTTTATGTTGATGAATTTGGAATTGAAATTACAATTGGAATGTAATAATTTTTTTGCGCATCCCCTGCTGACCCTTCTCATCCGCTTTGTCCTCCTTGTCATGATCGGAAAACTAGGAAAAATTAGTCGTCAATTCAATATATAAGTAATGACTAACATTTAGTATGAAAAACGTCAGTCAGCATTTTACTCAATTACAAATTGTATTTGCTGACAATTTCATTGTATCGACCATAATGCTAACGAATTATGAATTTTCAAGAAATTGCTGACATTTCTGTTTCATCAACTGGTATGTAAATAATTTACCTCGTTTTAGAAATTGTTCATACGTAGAACATTCTCTTCTACATCGAATCAACTGAAATATATTAAACTCAGTATGCAGGTGATGAGGGTTCATTGTATATTGCTGCATTAAAAGGGAAGTTGACGATAGAAAATTTAAATTCATCACGTATATCATAGAGCGTGGTTGTTAGATTACCATTAAGGTCGTTTTCAAAAAATATATCCAAGTATGAAACGGATGTGTCAGATTCTGTGGCATCTTTTATCTTACAAGGATACATAAGAATGGAAATTATCATTTACTTGACAATACGTCGTCGATACATCTAAATCTCGAGTTGAACAGCAAATGTTTTCTTCTTTTCATGCGTCGTCGATATATATATATAAATGTCGAGTTGAAGGTCACAACAAGTGTTATCTTCTTTTAACACAGTCGCCTGCGTGGTGCAGTGGTTAGAGCCTCTGCTCTAGAGTCGCGAAGTAAGGAGTTGATCCTTACGTCATGAGTTCGAATTCCAGCATTTGAAGTGCAGACCATTCTTTCGGGTGAGACCGTATAAACTTTTTAAGTTAATGTTGAACAGAACTTTTGAAGTTTTCTTCTAAAACACACAACTTTGACTACACCCTAATATGATTCGATGCTAGTTAGTTAAAAACTAGCTGTCCTACCTGTTACTTGTCCTGTTAATCTCGGCGTTATAGACTCGCTTGTCTTGTGCTGCACTGTAACAAAATAAAACAAAAGATGTTTCAATTGTTAACTACTTAGGCCTCCCTCTCCCCAAAGAACTGGAAGTTGTCTATGTCCAAGGGGCATAATTCTAATAAAAATGGCTCGATCGTACCACAAGAAGAACTCGGTCTAGATATTTTTTTTTTCTGATAAATCTGTATACCATGATTTATTTCAATACCTGACCCTCTGCAAAGAAAATAAACAGAAAACTGATGGTGGACCGACAGACAGCAGCAAAGCAATGTGCCCTCATTTTTTGAAAGCGGGGATAAAAAAGGATAAAAAATATAAACAGATAAGACATTAATATTATAACCTTCTTGAATTGATTTTGTTGTAAGGCTCATCATATTTTTTTATGAATATACTGATTGTACACATTCACAAGTTTTCTGAAGTTGACTTCAAAAAGATCCTTGAGTTTCTGATGACATTTCTAAGTTGATTTTAGAGATATGGCCTGGGGGCCATAAAACTTAGACGAGTTTACATTTGATCTCAGTCTCACTTTTTCCTTAGGAATATATTGTGAAAAAGTAAGACTGAGATCAAAAGTGAGCTCGTCTAAGTTTTATGGCCCCCGGACCAGATCTTCCAACAATCTTTTCCCAGAATGAAAGAACTATACCAGACTTTATAAAATTTTTGAATTGAAAAAAAAAAACAATTATCTCTTCTACTTATATTAAGAAATTGGCATAACTTATGGCATATTTTATGAATTTTAAAAATTACCCGCAATACATCCAACGATTGTGTCACATTCAGTGTCAGGACATTCACAAACAGATAGACACAGTCGCCCATAAAAACCTGACGCACATTTCTGTTTACAGTTCCAACCATAGGTTCCATAGGGACATTCTAAATTAGTGAAAACAATTCATGAAACAATGAATATGTATTTTTTGGAAAGCAAAACAAACTAATTATCAATTTGGAAACGACTTTCTCTGAATGTGTGTACAAGTTGGAGTGATGTCTTATTATTATACAAACGAATATGTTTTATTGCACATATTCGTTTATATAAAACTTTTTTTTTCTAAGATGTTAAATAACAATCAAATTACAGATATGTTTAATGTATTTATAGCGAGCTCTTAAAACAACGCCAATGCGAAGAGAAAATTCGGACTACTGCACATTCATTCGGTAGAATTTTTTTGATGCCGTAATTTCGACCCACAATGCATCACTTGTTTTAGCTACGTTCTCGCGAGAATTATAGAAAATATTCAACAAAAAGTTTACTCGCCTTTACTTAATGGATATGTATTTAATATAAAAAGAAAACGAAACGTTTTTAATTAACTTTCAGCACTGTTCAGGCAACTTACATACGACGTCATGTGACGTCAGAGTCTAGACGCACCAAATGTCACGTGCGGTTTGACGAGCCCGATCTAAATCAAAACAGAAGAGTTTGCGCTCGCTCTAACGGTCACACCGTCAACATATTACTTCATTTAAGTTTTACCTTTGCAAACATTGTTACTAGGGTCCGGGTATAGATTATAGCAGCATTGGTATCCTAGTCTACAAAAAGAATCAAGTTAGGATTTGTTGGTATTAAACCGATAACACGATAAAAAAGATACACTTATTGTATGAAAATTATAGAGGCTTTGGAACTCCTGACTACTAAACATGATTACAGCATTAGTCATTGATAGCAACATTCATCTTAAAAAAAAATTCACATTATGAGTTCTTGTTCCTGATCGTCGGAGAAATTCTAAAAATTGTTCCTTCAAATATGCTACCAGAAATGTCACAAGTCCTCAAACGGTAGCAAAAAAGTTTTGTCGCTAGCATTTGATTAAAATGATTTGTCGGCTTCACTAGACATTGCTTGGATTTATTTAAGGAATAACTGTCTTTTTTATTTCATGATGTGATCAATCGAGTGGCTGGCGTGACAATTTTAGAATTATCACGCAAGCTATCAAGCGAGATATCTTAGAGCTATTCCTTTTATCTACATGCTCTTGATTCCGCTAATCCAGATCCTGCAAGCCCTGCTTCTGTCTCTGTTTGTCCAGCATGTGATTTTTTTTACTCGCGTATGGCATTTATTTAGATATAAAGAACATTAATTATATGTAATTTTATCTCGGACAAAGACATTGACGATATTTGATATTATTTTATAACTGTGTGCTGAGAAATCACACATAAGATAAATTCAAAATATACTTAAGTTACAGTACTAGAAAAGGCCTTTTAATGAGCACGCCCAATGTACATTGTATGACATTTTTGTTATGATATATATTCTTTAAGAAGAATAAAATATTTAGCCTTTCGTCCAAGTACGATTGTTACAAGTTCTATCAATTAAAGGAAGATGGACAAATTTTCAGCTGAATTTTTTCCTATTTAAAAAAAAAAATTAACTAAGGTATTGTAATTGATTATCAAAAATCGAATTTCATTCGTCAAGATGGAGTTAGCGCTCCAAACGTTTGTTACTTTGTTACATAATTAGTTTACATAGGTTAATATACGTACTTATATACGTTCGTTCAAATCAAATGATTCCAACAAAGAAGTTAATTATAAATACGATTAGACAGTCTCTAGTAACATGCGCAGATCTATAGGGGGTCGGGGGAGGGGGGTCAGTTGTCAACAAGTTTCTGGGTGTTGGGTTTTTTTTCACTGGAGTGGAACACTCATCCCCCCCCCCCCGGGAAATATTTCCTGGATCTGCGCCTGAGTAATTTGCTGAATTTCATTTTGTTATAAATATGATACTTTCTATATGTAAAAAAAAAACAAGACAGGCGCCTTATTTACATTATGGATAACTTTAAGTTCTGCATCTCGTTAATCAACAAATGATGTTCGAATTTTTGCTGATCATTAGTTGATGTGTTTGTTAGGAATTATATTATTAAACTTCAGTTGCAACTGTGTCCATGTCTCTATCTGATAATTTCCAAACTAATGTGACATGTTAAGGGATGCTTATTAACATGATATCCGCATACACCAAATTAAGAATGAGTACAAAATTGTTTTTATAGAGCGAAATATGAAAATATTGCCTTTAAAAATATTTTGTAACTGGTAGAATGTGCAAATGTTGACATTTTTTTTAAACTTGACATGAAATAAAATCGTCTGAAATATTGTAAAGACAATTAATTTTGCATAATTTAAATAAATTATCAAGACCTATTACATAGTTCTTGTTTAAAGTTGGAAGGAAATAAAATTTTACCATAGCATTCCTGTGTGCATTCGACTTAGTGATTTTTTTTTAAATAACAGAGTAAGTAATTACATTGAATTATATTCATGGCAAAGTGAGTCGTTGAAAATATCCTTTCACACGATTTACCTAAGGACTATTTCCAGCTAGATTTGAAATGAATTGTGGGCTGTGTGAAAAACAATCGATAGATTCTATGTAAGTGTTATCGTAAGTACAATGTGTAGATGGAGACAATGTGATAAAAATGTTATGTTCTGGTTAGGTATTTGTTTAATACATTTTGAAATCATTTTAACTGTAAAATTCAAAATGAAAGTGAAATTATTAGGATATGAAATGTCCTTATTAGCCATAAATTTACATGTTGGAAGTCCACATTGCTGGAAATAAAATAATATGAATTATTCTTTCATAATTTGAATTGACATGAATATTTTTGTCGCTCTCGGAAACAACAATGATTGAATATAGTTCAGCCCTTTAAGAATGAGCCTTTGAGTGATATCCTTCTGCTAATTAAGAAAATGTTTATTTATTAACCATATGAATAATTAAACGTTTAAACCATAAAGTAAGTCATCAGAATAATGTCCGCCGGTATTTTTCTTTTTTCTTGAGGATTTATCATTGCATAAATAAGTTTAAAAGGTAGGCTGCATAGCGTACTATCAGCACAGTAAGAAAAAGCTACAGGATGCACCATGCGAAATTAATTTGGATCGCCGAAGTCGATCATTAAAGATGAAACCTAAGCCGTATCAAACCAGTTTTTCCAAAATTTGTAGTCTTAATCTTTAGTTAGGGTTTTTCAGCAATCTAATGTTACAATCTCAAATGCATACCACGACCCTTACCTTTTGCAGTCATTGGTGGAAGAACATGTACATCGTCTACAAACAACTGCCAACCAAACAAGAATACTAGATGAAATCCTCATTTTTATTGTCCAGTGTATTGAAAAAAAGATTAAATGACCTTCAATCGTCGTTAAATGTGTGTGTTCTATGCTCTTTGACGTTTGTTATCTGACTTATCTAATTTTATATTGTTTCATACTTCCCTGTTATTTAACTGATCTTCAGTATTAATATATCAATTGAACTTTTTTCAGTTCTATAGAATTTAGTCACTTACGTGTCATTTAAACCAAGTACACTTAAACTGTTCAAGCGTGAAAAACAATATCTAACTACTCTTGATTTTTAAATTTAGAATTGGCTAAAGATTATAAATTATTTATAAAGAATTTTTATCTCAAAATGGCTCCCAAACTTGTCTGGTAGATGTGTATTTGAAATATCTTCAACATTTTTATTACATTATTTTTTTCAGTTGTTTATGAATTCTCAGCACTGTTGTTAATCATTATACACCTAACATATCAGTGCTGGAAAACTGTAATAAGCTGTTGGTTACCACACAGTGGTTATTAAGCGTATTTGATTTAAATAAATGTATGTTTGCCTCGATGAATAAAGCAAATATATAAAATCCGAAAATAAGAAATATTTTATCACCTCACAGTTTTTTAAATATACTTTGAAATATTAATTTAACCACGAATATAAATCCCAACAACCTTTTTTGTCAAAACTCGTGTGACCTTACAAAAATATGTGATTTTACAGTAAAACAAATCGAGCGCAGAGCCAGCAAGGACCTCCAGAAACATATGAAGTTAGAGCAAGTTCCACATAGGAGTGGGCATCCCCTGCCGACTGGTTAAACACATCGTCTGTTTCTGGTCTGCTTGGGAAAAAAGGAAAAATCTGTCAACGATTTAGTATTTAAATAATGATTTGATTGGAAAACGTATTGATATATTACTTAATGATAGAATGAATTTTTTTCTGGCAAGGGGATAACATGGAATAAATTGAGAGATATCATTTAATAAATCTGTAAATATCCTTGCTTCATCAACTTATTTGATATTAGCATGTGTCACTTAGAAATTGTTTCTTCTGAGGGACATAAAACCTATATACGGGTCATAAAGATATCTTGCTACATGATTAAGGGAAATAGGCAATTGAAAAATTGTGGTCAAGATGCTTTTTATAAAATGTTGTGGTTATAATAAGGTGACGATTACATGTACATATTTTTGAAATTGAATATTGTTAATTGATAATACGTTGATATATTTAAATGTATAAATGACTGCCACTAAAATGTTTTCTTCTCAAGATTTTTTTGAACAAGAAATCTTCCTCATACGAATATAACTTAATACGTTTTTGTATAGCAGGACGAAATTGGTATGCACTGTAATTCCAAGGGATTGTCGTTAAGGACCTCTCCAAAAACTATATAGAGGACGTCAATCAAAAACTCAAGTTTATTTTAATACCAAAGTCAGAGACTTTTAATGCTCAATCAGAACGTTTTTTGACAAAAAAGTTCTGCAAATGACCAATGAAAAGTGTTTCCTTTTTTTCATGCTCTTGTACACATAATAGGGTAATGCTTTGCTTTTGAGATAAGACTTAGTTAAATGTTTTACACTTTATGAACACAATTCTTTAAACAAACATTTAGGATTCTGATGCTTTAAGTTTTAAAAATAAATTTTGAATTTCATAGTTTAAAAATGATAAACAAAATTAGTATAGTCCTCATTTTGTGTATTTGTGTATGTTCCCATAGTTATACATTTTCATTTTTTTTCTGTAAGAAATAAATCAAAAATTGAACCAAACGGAAAAAACAAACAAACCAGGATAGTATATGACACTTCAAAATTTTTAAATGTGTTTGTTTCCCTGTCTTAATTTTCTTCCCTGTTGCCCATCAATATTAACGATTCAAAGTACAGCAATAACTTCATAAGCAGGTAATTCGGGATTAATAGAATATTTTTATAAGCAGGTAGTTTGGGATTAATAGCATATTTTCAAGAGATATAACTTCATGAGAAATTATTTTTAATACACCCTTTTCTCCTGCCGTTCGAAAACTAGAATTTTTAATAAATAATTTCGTTGTAAGGCTCATTATATGAATTGTATTTTATAAGAACTTTGATTTAACTCTACAAATGGTACTCCAACTTATTCTCATATTTCCGTTTCTAAGGTAGAAATTCTCCAACATTTATATGCCAGTTAATGTTCAACAAGGGCCCCGTTCTTTACTCGTCACTTAAATATTAACAGTAGAGAAGTATAAACTTCAAGAGTACTGTGCAGCAATTTGTTCGGTAAGTGGTGTAAATCAGATGTGTATACTTGAAGAAACTTTTGAAACATTTAAAATCACAAGATTTTATCAACATCAACAGCTTAAGAACGACTATTTAACTTCATGCACAATCATTCCCCGGGATGACTTAAAGACCAGGCTTTTTGATATCGTTGACAACTGTTTTTTATATATAATAATAGAGCTGATATATTTACTTACCTTGTCAGTTGTTATTTGCACGCATTTTATTTATTATTCTATTAACATTCATTTATATTTTTTCAGATTTCTCTAGTAGTTTCGCTTTTACTACTTTTTATATCTTAGTAAGGAGCTAAAATGGAATCAACTAAACACTGAGATCCTTTTAATGTTTATCAAAAATCTATATTCATGTCTGCCTAAACAAGGGTTTAAAATTAAGGTTTATTTGAAATATGAAAAGAAAAACTGTTGAGCATCATTCAAGAAATTAATATTAACATATACAAAATCTTTTCAACATACACTTCATTTAAAATCAAAAACAAACTCTGAATGTCTTTTCTTTTAATTTTACAAATTATTGGTGAAAATTATTAATAATTATTTTTTTAAATTCTTTAACAGAAGAGCACTATGATCATTTCAGATGTAATAAGATGAAATTGGAAATATCCTTTTACGTTTAGGCGGGTAGAATGGTCACGAAATTTAAAAAAAAACCACACACACTATCTACATTAGAATTGACGTAATTCTCTGCATAAGTAAACAAATGAAAATATAACATTTTCTATACATGTTATTTTATCTGTATGAAGTATATGAAAGTACATGCATAAAACGGTGTAATTGAGCATCAGAAGTGGGATCAGGTACCATTGTATGAGTAAGCATTCTTTGTTCATTGGTCAAACTCGACATGTATTCCTTCTCGGTTGTTAAATTGCCATTGACGTCTTTTTCAAGTAAAATATCAAAATATGAATTTAATTATATAAATATAGTTAAGATTGCTATTTGCAGGATTTTTGATAATTGCTTGTTCGTATCATCTGTCCTTAAATTAGTTAAATGCATTAAGACATAATTATTTTGCATATTGACTATTGATCGCATTTTTCGGGGAATGTGAAATGATTCAAGAATATATGAATAGTTTGAAAGAGACCCATGGGCCACATTGCTCACCTGAGAAGCTTTTGATCAGTCTATTCTCTACCAGATTTCCCCCCTACAATACATATTATGACCCCATCCTTATCCACTGATCATTATTTAGTCAATTTAGAATCTGCAATACCCCAGTGGTTCTTGAGAAGATTTTTTAATGACCCCACCCTATTTTTGTCTTTTCTTAATTATCTCCCCTTGGCCCTTTATTTTAACAGTTGAAATTTCCCTTAATCCATGGATGCTTTGTACCACGATTGGTCAAAATTGGCCCATTGGTTCCTGAGAAGAAGTCGAAAATGTGAAAAGTTTACAGACGGACAGACAGACAAACAGACGGACGGACGGACGGACGGACGACGGACAAAAGGTGAGCTAAAAAGTGATAATATTAACTGTTTGAGAAAAATATTAATGCTTATATTAAGATAAAGAATTCATACTGTAACCATTTGAACATAAGACAAAATTAAGCATTGCCTTTCATATAAAGAATTTTATCGATACTTAGTTTCTTCGTTACTCTTTAACGTCCCTCTGGAGAAATTTTCACCCTGATGGAGACGCCGCTTTTTGCTTATGGAGGACTTCAAATTTATACCTACGCTTGTAACTAAGGTTCGTTGAGCATTGAGGAATTTTTCCCGGTTTATAGGTTTTAATAGCAAAAAAAGAATAAATTGATATCCATCAACACTGATTTATCTCTCTCTATCTCGCTCTCTCTCTCTCTTCTAAAACGCTTGTGTTAAGGTCGTCCTATAAGGCTTTTATTAGCCTGTAGAAACAACATAAGAATGTCGTCGGGTCCATGCTTTTAATTCTGTGTTCCTTCACATAATTGATGACGTAATACACAAAAGGGGTCAATTAAAAACATATAATTGATACCTCTTCCCTCTTTTAAATTTGAGTCATGAACTACAATAAATTTTCTGACATAGCAAAAGATGTAAAACCCTGCATAAACTTTTCTTAGGTTAATACATTAAGTTCGGTTGAAAATTAGGATTTAGTATGTAGCAATGTAATGAACGCTGATACATTAACAGTTCTGTTTTTTTTGCTCCAACATTAATAAATTACAACACTGAAACTATAATGTCAAAATAAAACTAAGAAATTGTCTGTGCAATTCAACTGACTAGCATTTCAAAAGTACAAAACAAACAGTACAACTAATCCAAAATTTACAACATATGACATAGATGTTTATGTTCTTACACTCAAACCCAATTTTCATGGTACTGATCTGACCCAAAAACAACAAATTAAATCTCTTCAATTAATCTCTGTGGTTTCTTAACTGACCTACCAGACCTTGTGGTCCATGACATATTTTGTGTTGGTACATGGTTTGTGAAAATAGACATATCCTGACCGAGTGATTGAGTATTTTCATTATCACATGGATTATGACTAAAATGATCAACTTTATCATTGTTTTGACAATCATATTGTTACGGAAGCGTATTAGTGCCAAGCAATATTTTTTTAAAGTTGGTAATTCCAACTTTTAAGTTGGAAATTCCAACTTTAATCTTGGCTTTTCCAACTTTAAAGTTGGAAATTACAACTTTAATCTTAGCTTTTCCAACTTTAATCTTGGCTTTTCAAACTTTACAGTTGGTAATTCCAACTTTAATCTTGGCTTTTCCAACTTTAAAGTTGGTAATTCCAACTTTAAAGTTGGTAATTCCAACATTAATCTTGGCTTTTCCAACTTTAAAGTTGGACATTCCAACTTTAATCTTGGCATTTCCAACTTTAAAGTTGGTAATTCCAACTTTAATCTTGGCTTTTCCAACTTTAATCTTGGTTTTTCCAACTTTAATCTTGGCTTTTCCAACTTTGACTTTTGACGTTTTAAGAAGGATTTTATTATACATTTACTTGTTAATTTTTTGCTTGTCAACATATTTCTGGCTGGGGTGCCCCCCCCCCCCCCTCTGAAAAAATACTGGATCCGCGCCAGTGTGGAATTGATACAATTTGTATTTAATTTAGTAGAAAAAGTTTCATTTGATTAAATTAAATTTGTTTACATTGAGTATTTAATTGTTGTCTCCTTCTTTCATACAATACACAATAAATGACTTCTATATGTAATTGGTTAAGTTGAAATCCTGTCATGTACGGAATACTGTGTCCATAATTTATAGGAAGTTATTCTCAATAGAATTACACAAGAGAACTTAAAGGAATATAAGGATTTCTAAGTAAAAGTTGGAAGTTTTATGTAAGGTCATAAGGAAGGTCAAGAAAAATAATAAAACAAACACAGATAAAAAGAGTTCAACAATTTATTTTAATGTGCTAATATTTATTTTCCTTTGTAAAAGTGCATATTATAACTCCCCATAATAACGTCCGCTCTTCCAACCCCCCCCCCCCCATTTAGACCCCTACCCCTAGATTGCAATGATAAATTGCTAACAAATCTATTTCAGTGTGTTATTTTCATTTTAATTAAGTCTGTGATACTGTTAACAAAAGTAAAATCTAAGAAAAGCGAGTAGAAAAGCCAATATCAAAGTTGGAAAAACCAACTTTAAAGTTGAAAAATCCAAGATTAAAGTTGGAATTACCAACTTTAAAAGTTGAAATTATCAACTTTAAAGTTGGAAAAGCCAAGATTAAAGTTGGAATTACCAACTTTAAAGTTGGAAAAGCCAAGATTAAAGTTGGAATTTCCAACTTTAAAGTTGGAATTACCAAATTTAAAGTTGGAATTACCAACTTTAAAGTTGGAAAAGCCAAGATTAAAGTTGGTAAAGCCAAGATTAAAGTTGGAATTTCCAACTTTAAAGTTAGTATTACCAACTTTAAAGTTGGAATTACCAACTTTAAAGTTGGAAAAAGCCAAGATTAAAGTTGGAAAAGCCAAGATTAAAGTTGGAATTACCAACTATAAAGTTGGAAAAGCCAAGATTAAAGTTGGAATTACCAACTTTTAAGTTGGAAAAGCCAAGATTAATGTTGGAATTACCAACTTTAAAGTTGGAAAAGCCAAGATTAAAATTGGAATTTCCAACTTTAAAGTTGGAATTACCAACTTTAAAAAAAATATTGCGTGGCACTAATACGCTTCCGTATATTGTTCATATGGTGTAAATTGTTCATTTGATTGCAAAATATGTCTACGATTTCTACGGTATACATGTCCATTTTCGGTTTGAACTACGTATGACCTCGGAGCAACTTGGTCTAGCACCTTGCCACAGTTACCCCAGTCCTTGTCATTATGATCTCGAAGACGGACGGTTTGTCCGGGACTCAATGGCGATAGGTCTTTCGTGTTTCTGTCATGATACTGTTTTTGTTTGAGTTTCTGTTGCATCTTTGCTCTTTCATAAGACTCGGTTAAATAGTTTCCACGGCAAATATAAGCCATTGGTAAGTTCGAACGCAGTTTACGTCCATTGTTCAGTATTTCGGCTGGTGATTTCCTATCGAGTATAGGAGTTGCACGGTAGATAAGTAGACTCATGTGGAAATCTGATCCATCATCGGCCGATTTTTTCAATAGGCCCTTTACAATGACTACAGTTTTCTCGACTAACCCATTCGATTTTGGGTATAATGGACTTGACGTATGATGCTGAAAATCATATGTCTTTGCAAATTCACTGAATTACGCTGACTTGAATTTTGGTCCGTTATCACTGAACACTATCTTAGGTATGCCTTGGCCTGCAAACACATATTTCATTGGATTAATGACTGATTGACTTGACACACTGTGCAAACGACACACTTCCGGATAATTTGAATAGTAATCACATAACACAAGAAAAATTCTTAATTGAATACACACAAATCTGCTCCCACTTTTTCCCATGGATAATTGCATACATCATGTGGTTTAAGCGGTTCGGACGGTTGTTTTGGACGGAATTTGATACATGTTGAACATGAATTAACCATTTCCTCGATTTGTGCATACATTCCAGGCCAGTACATCACTTGTTCGGCTCGATTTCGACATTTTTCGATACCAAGGTGACCTGTATGGATTTTGGTAAGCATCTCCTTTCGCAATGAGACTGGAATAACAATGCGGTCTGTCTTCATGATGATTCCATCACATAAACTCAACTCTGTCCGTATATTCCAGTATTCTGATATTTCCTTAGGGCATTCAGTGTGCGTTTCTGGAAATCTGTTACAATTACTTTTGCCAGTACATAACTGCAATTTTGGGTCATGTTGAGTTTCCTCACGAATCTTCTGTAGCTTACGATCTGATATGGGTAGGCTCTTAATGACAGAGTCAACATATACTTTGAGATCCTCCTCCTGTTCTGATTTTGTCAGTTTCTTGGACATATATGTTCCTCTGGACAACGCGTCAGCGGTATGCATGAATTTTCCTGGTGTGTAGCCAATACGTAGATCATATTTCTGTACCCTCAGCAGCAGTCTTTGTAATCGTAGTAGACAGTCATTCAGGGACTTCTTAAAGATGTTCACAAGTGGTATCATGTATATGTTTTGAATTGACCCCTTTTGTGTATTACGTCATCAATTATGTGAAGGAACACAGAATTAAAAGCATGGACCCGACGACATTCTTATGTTGTTTCTACAGGCTAATAAAAGCCTTATAGGACCACCTGAACCTTAACACATGGTGTCAGAAGGTTACAATGGACAAACTGGAACCACCAGGAGTACTTTCGCTCACGGGGAACGTGGCAGAAAATTGGAAGAAGTTCAAACAGAGGTTTGATGTTTATATGACGGCTACAGGTGCGTCCGAAAAAGGTGACAAACAAAAATCACGCATTTTCTTACACATAGTAGGAGAAGAGGCAGTTCAAGTTTATAACACCTTAGTATTTGAGGAAGGCGATGAGTTTAAATTTAAGAAAATACTCGACAAATTTGAGGCTTATTGCACACCAAAACGAAACACTACGTATGAGAGACACAAGTTTTTTACGAGGGTGCAGAGGTTCGATGAGACCATAGACGAATATGTGACGGAATTACGAACGATGGCAAAGAACTGTGAGTTTGGAGAACTAGCAGATTCTCTAATACGTGACAGAATAATATGTGGGGTCCCAGACAACACGCTTAAAGAGAGACTTTTACGAACAGTCGATCTAACATTAGACAAAGCACTTGCAACCTGTAGAGCAGCAGAGTCGACAAAGGAACACATAAAAAGTATTGTTCCTCTCTCTGAAGTACATTCCATTGGTTTCAAACCCAAAGACAAAAAAAAAATGCGGGCATCTAAGCAAGGTAAAATTTGTGGACGGTGTGGATATGATTATTCGCATAAGACTTGCACCGCTATGTGTCCAATCTGCAATAAGTGCAATGGTTCAAATCACTTCGCAAAAGTCTGCAGAACAAAAAGCAAACAAAGTAGTACTAAAAAGAAAATGCAGAAAAAGAAACACATGCATGACATTCAAGATGAACAAGCTTTCTTCATCGACAGTCTGGAAACAGTTCATTCCGACAAACCAGAGGAGGGGCGTGTAACTCTATGCACTAATGGCAAAGGAATCAACTACAAATTGGATACAGGCAGTCAAGTCAACATCCTATTGGAGAAACAGTATCACAGTCTATGATGGAAGCCAAAACTCCACAAGACGAATATACAGCTTATGTTATACAGCAAGCAATGTATTCCGGTCCTAGGAGCATGTGTTCTGGAAGTTTCTCATCAGGGAAAAGCAGCTAAGGTCTACTTTGTGATAGTACAGGATGCTTCAACAGCAATCTTAGGCGTAAAAGCTTGCGACAAGTTAGGACTAGTAAAACGCACATATACCATAAAAAACTGCACAAAGATTACAGACACAACTGCACAGATTGTGGATCAAAATAATGACTTGTTCGAAGGATTAGGATGTTTACCAGGTGAACAAAAATTATCCATAGATCCAGACATTACACCAGTAGTGAGTCCATGTCGTAAAATACCTTTCGCTCTACATGAAAAACTCAAAGATGAACTTAAACGCATGGAGGATATGGGCGTCATATGCAAAGAAACTGAGTATACAGATTGGGTGAGTCCGATTGTAATCGTTCTCAAAAAAGACGGAAAAATCCGTGTGTGTCTGGATCCAATTCAGTTGAACAAAGCGATACAGAGAGAACATTACAAGCTGCAAACGCGAGATGAGATTCATGCCAGGTTCAAGAATGCATATTTTTTCAGTAAACTTGATGCTCGCACCCTATTCTGGCAAATGAAACTGGAGCAGAATTCATCAAAATTTACCTGTTTCAATACACCATTCGGAAGGAATCGATTTTTGCGTCTACCTTTTGGTATCTCATCAGCGCCCGAGATATATCACAGGACCATTTACATGATATATGAACGAGGATGCACGACAATGATGGATGACATCATCGTCTGGGGATCAACACTACAAGAACACAACCAACGACTACAGCAGGTGTTTGATGCATCGCGCAATTCAAATCTCAAACTGAATCGCGAAAAATGCGTATTTAGAGTTAAGGAACTTACATTCATTGGTGACATTATATCTGCAGAGGGAATCAAGCCGGACGAGGCAAAGGTCAAGGCCATAACAAACTGATACTCCAAAATGTAAGAAAGATGTACAACGCTTTTTAGGTATGTTGTTTCTACAGGCTAATAAAAGCTTTATAGGACCATCTTAACCTTAACACAACGCTGTCAAAGGAACTATGAACAATGTTTTTCAAATTGTTTGTACTAAGAGTATGCTCTTGCAAATCAACTGGAAGACGTAAACATCAATGCAGGCAAAATAAAAAATAATAGCTCAAATAAATATATAGAGGATATCTATATTGTGTGATTTGATATTGGCTTTATCCAACGAGTTGAAATGGTGTATATATGGTGTATATATTCGCGAGGCTTGTCGAGCGAATATACACCATTTCAACGAGTTGGATAAAGCCAATATCAAATCACACAATTATAGATGTTCTATTTATCTCATACGACTTTCATTTTAACAAAACTTTGAGACTTCCCCTGCGAAACTACATGAATGATTGCTAAATTCAAATTGATGACGTACAATTTGATGACGTTATGAGTTAAGGATGTATTCTTCTGATACCCGAAAAAAAAAACGTTTATTAAACTTTTCAAATGCTTATATTTTTCTGAAAGTGTAATATCCAAGGAATAATTTAAAGACAAGAAAAGTGTATGTTAGTGTTCATCAAAGAGAGGTTCAACCCTTTGAACATAGGCCAAAATAGAGCATGGGAAATTTCCTTTAAAATGCTACTAGACAATAAAATACCTCATAAAACTTATAAATATAGTGAATTAAAACTTCATTTGGCTTACATTTACTTGAAAGTATTGCAAAGTTGATTTTTTAAACAAAATATGAGCAAATAAATCCCAATTAGATAACTTGTACCCAAAAATGTTGTTCACCCATGTCAAAATTAGGCACATTTTTCCCTATAAAATTGCTCGAAAAACCAAAGAAAAACATTTTTCTACAATTAAACTTTTTAAGAAAATTGTTGTACAATTTCTTTAGGTATTATGGCTTCTTTTCATAGCATGAAAAGTAGGGGTTACGTTAGTGCACATATAAGAAAGTTTTGATATTTTTTATATCCCCACCTCATGTTTCTTTTTCAGCATTTAATGAAAATAAATCAAGCATTTAGGCATCAAAGTATGTGTTTTATTCACCAAATATTCAAAATTGGTGTGATACATTCAGGTAATATTTACAATTTTGTTAAGAAAAGATTTTTAAGAACAAAAAGTAATCAATTAACACATAACACTTCACAATAGTCTGTTGGATGTCCTCTCTTTCTCTTGGCCTGGGGGTTCCAGATTGGGTCTGGTTTGTGGTGTTGGATGGTGGCTTCACAGGGATTAATCAAATCCAGTCCCACTTTCTCAATCTGATTTTTATGGTTTTCTCCATCTGATTTTAGTGGTTCTTAAATCCTGCTCTCTTCTAAAAGCCTTCATTAGTGATTCTTGTGAAAACAAGACTTACCTGTAAAAAATTATTTTAGAAAAAAATTAGATTATAATTTACTGGTAATATCATTGTTCAAAAATGTAAAATCATTATTTTGTCTATCTGACTTTGTTTTTATGAACCCAGGCCTGTAGTTTAGACTAAAATAATTTCTACATGTTCCATGATGTTTCAGAAATATTCCATTTTTTTAACCGGCATATGCCGCCATAGAATGAAGCGACCTAGTTTCTTACCGAATGTACACAGCTAAAAATTATAGATGTTGTCTTATCATTTTCTTACGGTATGTCTATAAATTTGAGATAGAGATTCTGCATTTACAATATCAAAGATAATTTATCATATACTAAAAGCTATAAAGTTGTAACAAAAAAGATAATACGAATGTTGTCGTCTGCACGCCTCTGGAGACCTTAGGCCTAACGTTACGTACATGTAACATGTAATATGCTATGTTTGACTTTGCGATGTGACAGTATACTATGTATTTTGAAACCTTTGTATCTATAACGCACAAACATTGCTATTTTCAATAAGTTTGAAAGCATTGTAAACCTACATTTTCGCTTTTCCACTGCGTCAACACACTTCGGCGCTCTTGGCTGGCATATGTTTGGGTACCGCTTTCGAGAATGTTCCTGTAGGCTTAATTGTGATCTCGACAATTTTTTAAATGTTTTAAAATTTCTGTCGGTTGGCTCTTTTAATGGAGTGCCATTCGGCATTCCGGTCGCTTTGAAACGGGCGATCCCATCTTCTTGAGTCTTCCCCTCTCGATGTCGATTTCACCTCGACACTTGTCGACTTTCTTAGGCCTATGTCGTAAATATCGTAATTTTGCACACGTGTTGGTCATTTATACAACATAGAAAGATTTTTTATTTAAATATAAATATAGTTAAACATATAAATCATAAAAACTTTTAAAACTTTGTAAATTGTTATCAGTTTGAATTTTACGACATGTCTAAGTACGAAGACCCACTTGGGGTAAATTGATCAGAAGAATTCATCCTTAAGTCATGTTATGTAGAAAAATAGAGATATGGTCCAGAAAAAAGTAACTCTCATGCAAATGTACATAATTCGCATAGCCACATCCGTTACATGTACATTTTGCTCTTCCTTTTCTCATCTTCCGTTATCCATTGAAGCTCAGCATTGAGTTTGGTTTGAACAAAATTCATCTTCATCTTGTGTTCCACTTAACATTCAACGTCGATATAAAGTATATGATCCGGGCAAACAGAATCCTGACTAAAGGCCGATCCATATCACTCTATGGGAGAACTTAACTACAAGGGTTACCCCAACAACTTCACGAACCAATTGCACATGAACAGCAACCATCGCAGCACAGATAATCTATCTATCGTATCGGAGGCATCATGTGTAACTCTCGATTATTCCTTGAATGTAATTACTTTAGTCATTTTGGCAACCAATTTAACAAGGTAGGCTGCATGGCGTACAATGAACGCAGTTTCATAAAGCTACAGGATGCCTCATGCGAAATCAGCTATGATCGGCCGAAGCCGATCATTCAATATGAAACACCTATCAAACCGGATATCCCAATATTTTTAGTCTCAGTGCTTTCAAGAAGGATATGGAGATGACGAACATTATTATATCAAAGTCCATATAACAATAAATAGGAGCAGAGCAAACACGGACCTCCGAAACATCAGAGGTGGGATCAGGTGCCATGGAGGATTGAGCATCCCCTGCTGACCTATCACACCAGCCGTGTACTCCTTGTCATGATAAGATAATAACGGCAAATCTCTTGTCAATTCAGTGTATAAATTGAATACTAACAATTAGTATGAAAAACGTCAGTCAGCATTTGACTTAATGATGATTTGTATTTGCTAACAAGGTCATAAGATCGACCACAGAAATACGAAATGATGACTTTAAACTGATGATATTCTTGTTTTATTAACTTGCTTGTCAATAATTTATAATTTTCGTTTTATAAATTGTAATTTCTTTCAGTAAACTGATATTAAAATCTTAAACTCATACCACGACCCTTACCTTTTGCATCTAATTGTAGTAGAACATGTACATTGCCTACACACAACTATCAACCAAACAAGGTACTCAGAAAAAATACTCATTTTTTATATCAGCGTATCGAAAAAAGATTTAATGACCTTCAATCGTCCTTAACGTTTGTTATCTATGCTCTTTGACGTTTATAATCTGAATTATCTATTTCTATATTGTTACATTGTTCCTTATCATCTAACTAATCTTCAGCATAAATCTATCAATTGAACTTTTTCAGTTCTCTAGAATACAGTCACTTACGTTTTATTTTGCCTAAATACACTTCAACTGTTCAAGCATAAAGGCAATATTTTATTGCTCTAGACTTTAGTATTTATAGTGGCTAAAAATTATAAATGATATACAGACATGTTATCTGATTTATAAAATGATATGAATGTTTTAAAAAACCAAAACTTTTCTGGTAGATGAGTATTTAAAATATCTTCAATATTTTTATGACATTTTTTTCAGTTCCTTATGAATTATCAGCACTGCTGATTATCACTATACACCTGACCTATCAGTACAGGAAAACTGTAATAAACTGTGAGTTACCACACAGTGGTTATTAAGCGTATTTGATTTAATAATTCTATGTCTGCCTCAATGGATAAAGCAGATATAAAATCACAAATAATAGTCCTCCTTTTCAAAACCTGCATATCTTTATCGTAGTGGTAGAATCTACCACATGATAAGATAAAACTCAATCAGAAACTCAAGTTTCTTTTAATACCAAATACCAAAAAAGAGCTTTTGTGTTCAAGCAGAACGTTTTTGACAAAATAATTTTGCAAATGACTAATGACAAATATTTTTTATGAGTTCCATTTTAATTGAGAAAGTAGCTGCCTATGTCAAAATGCCCCGATTTATTAACAAGTTTATAAAGCGTCACACGTCGTAACTTATGATATTATTGATTCTGGTAAAATTAATTTCTATGTATTTTTTTTTATTTTTCTTTAAGTTCTTTGAAGCTTTGAAGTATCCACATATAATTAACACAATATTTAAATATATTGATGTACAATACTCTTTATGTTTTTCCCTCAATGATAGTAAAAATTAAAAAAGAATATTGGTTGAACATTTACTGCATTTTTGTTTTTAAGGATTTTATGGAATTTTGAAATCCTGTAAAGGCGTAGTGATTCGAATTCAATTTCATTTTTTTTTTTGAATTCCAATAATGTTTAAAACTGACAATTGGTCTTTAAGATTTTTTCTAGACTACAATGAAGATAGGAAAGGAGTAGCTCATTGTAAAATTTAGTATCTTCATATTTTAACATCATGAAAAATCTTATATTCTTATATATATTTTATGCATAATTACAGAATCCTATGCCTCTTTTCAAGGTAGTTCACTTAAATTACATAATTAGCTGGCGATATTTTTCTCGCATCCCTCAGATGATTTTTTTCTACCTGGCACCTACGGATTTTCATTTTTTATGTTCTTGTACACATAATACGCTAAAACTTTGCTTTTACAATATAATAATGAATTACATCTTTTACAATTTATTAACACAATCATATAAGCACATTCTGTGAAATTATTGATTTTCTTAGGGGTTTAATTTACGTGATTTTCAAGGTATGAAGAGACTTACAAATTTACGTCCACCGAGAAATGCAATTTTTCACATGTATTACTACTGAAAAGTTCTTCAACCACGAAATCAAGTCTCACGAACTAATAGAATTTCATCAAACCACGAAAATGGATGCTTCAAGTTTAAATAAAAAAGTTTAATTTTATAGTTTACAAATTTAATTACTATGGTCATTTTCTTTTTTTTCATGTATGTTCTAATAGTTTTAGCCCCGTGGGGATCCGGGTTAGAATAGGTCCTCAGTTCCAACTTGCTTGTCGTAAAAGGCGACTAAATGGGGAGAAAGATTCCTCCCTGCTCAAAGGCCGTAAGTGCCGAGCATAGGACTACATTTGCAGCCATTCACCGCAATGGTGACGTCTCCATATCAGTGAAATATGCTGGAGAGGGACGTTAAACAATACTTAGTATACAATCAATCTAATAGTTGTACATGTTCATACATTTTTAATAATCTCTAAGTTATAAATCAAAAGTTGAAAGACGCAGAAAAAACAAATTAACCAGGATGTTAAATGACACTTTATAAACTTTAATGTGTTGTTTTCTTGTCTTAATTTTCTTCCTTATTGGCAATAAATATTAGAAATTCAAAGTACAGCAATAACTTCAGAGGTTATTTTATGTAATTCAGGGATTAAGAGCATATTTTAAAATGATATACTATAACTATATAATGATAAATTTTTACTGTAGATAAATTTGTAGCAAATTTGCGCATGCATTGCATTCGCAAAAATATTTTTCTTAAAAATAAATCAACATGTGAAGAATTTTTTTTCTGAGAACTCGTGTCTTTTTTAACTCAGTAAATAGGCGTCGGTAAGCACTGGTCATTTTTAAAAGAAACCTGTTTACACTAGTCTACTACATAACTACAAGTTAATTACCCGTGCATGTAAATTGTCCTCATTATATACATTATCATCCGATGATTTGACAAGCACTGAGGCGGTATGCCCCTTTTTAATTATTTTCATCAATTAATTTGCCAATAAAGAGAGAACTGTGTATTTACTAGAAAGTTCCAAATGTAATCGCGGCGTGTAAATTTTAGGTGAGAAAAAACCAAACGTTGAGAAAATTAGTTATATTTTTTCTTCATTTGGATTATTCTTTAGGTTACAAGGCAATCTCTAAATGTTTGTTATAATTGATTTAGATTTTTTTTCAGTACAAATCCTTTTGTATTTTTATCAAAATTGTTTCGGAGCGATTTTGCAATTGCTTGTCACGTTTCGAGTATATTGGCGGTATTCTAACTGGGCATATTATTTGAAACATAGCCTGTTATGAAAATCTTCAGTGATT
Source organism: Saccostrea cuccullata (assembly GCF_032062105.1). Classification (NCBI taxonomy): domain Eukaryota; kingdom Metazoa; phylum Mollusca; class Bivalvia; order Ostreida; family Ostreidae; genus Saccostrea; species Saccostrea cuccullata. The sequence continues at coordinate 224,922 of NW_026926945.1, read as the reverse complement.
TTCATTTTTAGCACAAGTGACAATTCGCAAAAATTTGAAGCGTAAAAATTAATTAACAGCTTTTTGACCCAAATTCGAAAAAATAAATCGACGTAAAAATTTCCAGATTTACGGTAACTATTCATGACAAAGCGTTTTATTACACCTGATTCTCCTGCCAATCGAAAATTAGAATTTGAAATCAAATATAAAAGCAAACTTTGCATAATTTTATTTACTAGAAATTTAACTTATAATTTATAATATATAATAATAAATACCCCTAGTCAGTTTTGAATATTTTCAATATCTCGAACAATCAAAATGAATTTGAAATACCATATCTATATTGTATTTCGAAACTTCATAAAAATCTTTACAAAGATACATAGATAGTGAATCCGGGCCCGGGATCATGAAGCATCTTAAACGCAAGTCAAAAAATGCCTTAGAAAAATTTGAAATCACAAGGTTTTACCAACATCAAGAGCTTAAAAACTTACGACTATTCAACTGTATACACAACCATTCCCCCACGAAAAATTAAAGTCCAAGCTTTTTGATATCATTGACAACTGCTTTTTCAATAAAAATGAAAATCGTATATTTACTTACCTTATCATTGGTCATCTAGATCTGCACACATTTCATTTATCATTCAATATAGTTTTACATATACATAGTTAACTATAGTTTACTAAAGTATTTTTGCTAGGGAAATAACTAAACACTGATATACTTTAAATGGTTATCAAACATCTATCTTCATGTCTGCATAAAAAGGGGTTTGAAATTTGAAAAATGGATAAAAAATATTGTTAAGCATGATTGAAGAAATTTGTATTAATTAAAAATAAATTCACTCCTTACAATTCATTAAAAATCAGAAGCAAATACTTAATGCGTCTTCATTAAATTTATGAATTATTGGTGAAAATTACCTATTAAAAATAGTAAAAATTCTTTAAACTGACGAGCAGTATGATCGTTTAAGATCTTATAAAATTAAAATGGAAATATCCGTTTATGCTTAGGCGGGGATAACTGTCACGAAATAAAAAAAAAGAAAAAATTATCCAAATTACAATTGACAACATATTTCTCTGCATAAGTAAATGAAAAAAAAAATTTAATTTTCTATATCTATATCTGTATGAATTAATTGTATGAAGTATATGATAGTAAAATGCATAAGACATGAGAATCAGAGGTGGGATCACGTACCATTGGTTGAGTTAGCTTTCTTTCTCAATTGGTCAAACTCGACGTGAATTCCTTATCATGATCGGTAAATGGCGGAAAATCAGTGGACATTCCAGTGTGAAAGAAGTAGCCTATCTGTTATTAAGGGATACGTCCATCAGCATTTCCCTTCATATTGTAGGCTGTATTTGATGACAAAGTCATAACATCGAAACGTTGTAATAGAAAATGTATTTAAAGTAACGTTAGACTTTTGATAACTACATGTTTGTCATAAACAAGCAAGGTATGTCAACATGCAACTTAATTACGCTAATCGTTCCTTTGAAAGTAACCAATTATCATATAATCTTAAATTAGGCTTTCGCAATGACAAAAATTCATAATATCTTGCATTTTATGGATGTAATGACAATGTCGATAGTGTAGGAAATCTTTCCAGTCCACAGTGTAATAATGTAAATGTGACTTTTTAACGATACTCAGAGACGTAAGCATAGTCATGGGCATCGTTCGTACAATAAACCTGCAATACACGACGTCTCTTTTGATTCATTACTACCTTATGTAAATCAACAGTTAGGTCTACATCATATTCGAACAAAACTTTACTCTGTCCCTTTGAAACCTTTAATTTGTCTTCTTAAAAAGGCCAAGGAACATCCAATTTTAGATTCCTCGTCACCTGAATATAGACTCGGATCTGTGATTATGGATATTGTATATCATAGCCTTTTTAAACATGCACGTTTCACGGAAGAAAATGCAGCTAAACCAATCCGTCTTTTCCTCAAAGGAATTGACGCGGTTAATATAAGTAATATCCTTAATCACAAAAGGGTCCAGTCTTGTATTCCACTATATTTCAAGTTAAAGACTACACCTTGTATTTCCTACAAATATACATCGACCATTGCTTCCAAACTTTTCAATTACAAAAACACTTTACATGGCCTGGATACCGACTATCTGAAACATAATCCTCCTTCTTGTTCATGTTCTTCTTCGCCCTACAACTATACTCCAGCTGGACACGTTATTACAGGTGACGTAAATATAGTTAGTAATGAGGACCTTAGATCATTAATTTTAAAGGTCCTAAGTATAGGGAACCCCGATCCTTCAACTGGCGTCGGAATATGATGGATTCTGTTGAAAATTCCGCGAGACGATGGGCCAGATATGAAAAAGAAGACGTTGACACCTTATCAGAATGGATTAAATGTATCAGATCCATATTAAAGTCACGTATTGAAAGATTTAGGGGCAAAATGAAAACCATCTATCCTTCTGTGTTCAATAAACAAGAAGTGAAAAAAGAATTAGATTGATTATACGATCAGTACATACTGGTTCCTGCCGACAAAGCAGGTACAATGTAACAACATTGTCTTCGTTTGTAAGGCTTATTATATAAATTGCATTCTAGAAGAACTTGAATTTAATTGTACAAGTGCTAATCCTACTTACACTCATACTTCCCTTTCTAAGGAAGGATTCCTCAAAATCACCTGTTACTTTTGAATACTTTTAATATTCCACAGTGCCAAAATGAATTTGACCTACCTTATATATATATTGGATTCCGAATCTTCAGAAGAATCCTTACAAACAAAAAATACATTGCAGGTTCCAGTAAATGTTCAACAAAGTCTCTTTCGTTACTCCTCACTAAGATATTGACAGTAGTGAAGGAAAAACTTCAAGAGTACTGTGCAACTTTATATTCAAGAAGTTGTGTGAATCAGAATTGGATACTAAAATTTTTTTAAAGAACTTTTAGACAATTTGAAATCACAAGAATTTACAAAAATCAACAGCTTAAAAATTTACGACTTTTCAACTTTATACACAACAATTCCCCACGACAAATTAAAATCCAGGCTTTTTGATATCATTGACAGCTGCTTCTTCAATAAAAAACACATTTATATATATAAATGGTTTATGGTGGTTGCATTGTGTGTTCATTTTTAGCTTTATACGCAGTACTAGCTATTAATAGATTCAGCTACTGCTCTGCATAGCTCCTAGTGAAATTTCCCATGCGCATGCGCATTGGTTATTTTATTTGTAAACATTGGCTGCATTCATTGTCTAAAAGAAAACACGGAAAATATCCCAATAGCTTATTTTACATGGAATTTCCCCGTAAAGGAGTATTATCTTATTGAGGATTGTGTCTTACAGAAAGTTTTTAACAGGTAATTTGTCCGATTCGGAGCCTATTTATGTCATAAGGCGAATAGCGTCGCTTCATCTTCCAGTTTGCACATCGCCGTAACCTGATATCAACAGCGCATCGTTAAGTAAAATCGCCAAGATGCACATTCTTTTTGTTGGCGACTCACATGTACGCAGATTTGGAAACTTTGTGAATGGTAAACATCCCGCTGAAACATTTAATATAAGGAACTTGGGATCGTTTGAATCCTATGGTATAAGTGGCGGATCAATCGGTAATCACGGACACACCCGCGCCATCACTGCCGCGATCAGAGATAAGCGACCGCAGCATGTCATTGTGAATTTGGGAGGCAACGATTTAGATTCCTCTGAGGCATTGACTGTATCGTAATGAGACTGATTTCATTTGTGTCACTACTTAAGAGACAATTCAACAACAAAAGCGTGGTGATTTTGAGTTTTATTCCCCGGGATCGGACAAGAAATATCAGCCCTTCGGAATACACTCGTCGAGTGGATCAGGCCAATCGCTTGTTGAAGACTTGCGTAACACAAGACGACATGCACTTTTGGAGACTGAAAGGTTTTACCTGCAGCAGGAATAACGTTTTATGTGACGGAATCCATTTAAATCATCTTGGACAGTACAAACTCTTAAGACAAATTAGAGGAATTCTCCTTCTGTTATCCAGGGATCACTAATTACCCTTGAAGACAGGGGCTTCTCGGGTCCACAGGCGAAAATACACATTATGTGTTCTTGTTAACATTTTAAATTTCTTTAACTTTTTATTTTTATGATCATCATGCATATAATATTTGATTTAATAAGTAGTATAAAAGTTTTTATGGTTTATATTACATAATAACTTCATGAATCGTCCATATTTTTGCTCCTTTGGTTAAGCATATTCAGCAATGTTTACAATTCAATTATTTTGGTTACAGCAGAAGTTTGTGTCCTAGGGTGAATCTTCATCCGTGGGTTCCAATATTGTTTTTATTTTGACTTGGAAGGTAAGAGTTTTTTGGCTACCTATTTCTGTATGACGAAAAACCTAATGATTTAGCCGTAATCGTTTCTTTGGTCTAAATCATTCATGTTCTAACTGCTTAATTATTTGGCAGTAACAACTTTTATTTATGCTTCAAATGGAGGCACCACAATTAATGGCAAATGCTAATATATGAACTATAATTAGTTCACCACACTGCTTCGGCAGATTGTGTTTTTATATGATGGAACCATTCTGCTTCGGCAATATGGTTTTTTATATGTATATGGATCATGATTTGTTACCACACTGCTTCGGCGGATAGTGGTTATATACGATCCAACCACACTGCTTCGGCAGATTGTGTTTTTATATGATTGAACCATTCTGCTTCGGCAATATGGTTTTTTATATGTATACGGATCATGATTTGTTACCACACTGCTTCGGCGGATAGTGGTTATATACGATCCAACCACACAGCTTCGGCATATAGTGGTATTATATTTTATATTATGATTTGATATCACACTGCTCTAGCAGTTTGTGCTTTTATATAATTCATCCACAAGGCTTAATAATTCGGTCAATTGTGGCAAAATATGTACACACATATATTTATACAATATACTACTTTATTTATCAATAGCAAACAAAAGATATGATTTATAAACATATATGCAGTTAATGCAAGCCTTAATGGTTCTGATTATAATGATATTTTCAGTAAACACTGATTGGTAGCACTCGTACAGTTGTTTCTAATTACCACCTTATTTATGACTTATGAATTTTCTTAGGATGGCTTCGAGACCAAAACGAAGAAGAACATCGACCAAACGTCAGGATCAGCCTACAACAACGACAACATCAGAGAAGAGAGGCGAAGACGTTAGCATAATTTTCCAGCAATGCATGTCGAAAATCATGCCGACGATCGAGGAGACGTTTAAAACCTGTATGGACGATTATTTTAAGTCCAAGTCTGCATCTTCGCCTCCTCCAACTGCATCTTCGCCTCAGCCAACTGCATCCTCGCCTCAGCCAACTGCATCGTCGCCTCCGCCACCAGTGCCACTGGAACCAAGTATGACGTCGCCAGCAACTACACTCCTTAGCGAAATTACAGGTGATCAATCTCTAGATAGCACGAACAAAGATTGTGTAGCTAACTCAGATCCCCCCCCCCCAGACCCTATCTGCCTTGTCCTTAACGTTAGGCGTAGATCAAAAAACACGGGCAAAAATTCAGAGCGACCAGTTCGTCAAATTTGCTTCACTAATTAAACCCATTGACCCTGATGAAGACGAAAGTTACAGGACTATAGAAAAAGATGGACATCTGATCTTTAAAAAGACTTCAGACAAAACTCAAATCACTTCCATCTACAAATGGATCGAGTGTTTCCATGTTTTTGTTGCTATCTACGCGGAAAAACACCCTAACGAAGTACCAAATCTTATGGTATACGGCCAAATCGTGCAAAAAATTTCTAAATCAAGCGGTGACAAGGCGGCAATTGCCTACGATGAAAGTTTCCGACGCTGGCGACAACTGGATCCAAAAGCCTGCCCATGGCAATCGAAAAATATAGAATTGTACCAGGAAGCCATGGCACAGGGACTAGAGCTTAAGTTTAAAAATAGAAACCAGCCCTTTCGTGCCTCAAACACCCAGGCTAAGCACCGCTATTGCTTCTCATACAACAATAACGGATTCTGTAAAACTAAAGGATGTCCACACCCCCATGTCTGCCAAATCTGTGCGGCTAGACACCACAAGAGACAATGCCCAAAGTTTAAACCAAATGACAAACCTCAGACACAAAACTCCAAACAAGGCGCAACCAGAACAGAATCGACAGTCCCCTCTAAAAAACTCTGACTCTATCGTTACTCCGATCAATGTTCAACAGCTTCAAAATTATTTAGCTGGATATGACCATTCTATATCGCAGTTTTTAATAGAAGGCTTTTCTCAAGGTTTTAAGATCCCATATATGGGGGAGCGTAAATTTAGGTTTTCTCGTAACCTATCTTCTATCTTAGGCAAAGAAAAAATATTACAGGACAAGATTTGTAGGGAAATCGAAGCTAAAAGAGTCTCTGGTCCTTTTCTATTGCCACCTTTCCAAAATATTCAAATTTCCCCCTTAGGTCTAGTCCCTAAAAAAGCCCCTGGGGATTTTAGGTTAATCCATCATTTGTCTTACCCGGAAGGGAACTCCATCAATTCCCACATCCCCAAAGAAATGACTACAGTAAGTTACCAATCAATTGACACAGCCATTGCAATCATCAAACAAGTTGGCAGGGGGGCTCTTCTCGCAAAAACCGATCTGGAAAATGCCTACAAACAAATACCCATACATCCACGGAATTTTGAACTGCTAGGTTTCATGATATCTGGGTCATATTATTATGACAAAACACTTCCATTTGGCTTGAGTTATTCTTGCCATCTCTTTGAAAAGTTCAGTTCAGCTTTGCAGTGGATCTTAGAGAACAAGTTCGGTGTAACTTATTGCGTGCACATACTAGATGATTTCCTTTTTGTGGGTCCCCCCAGGTCCCCAGACTGCTATAGCTCACTTTTAGCATTCTATTCCCTTGCCAAAGATATCAATCTCCCTATCAAATCCGAGAAAACTGTTCACCCAACTACCACCTTGACATTTTTGGGGTTGGAATTAGACACATTAAAATTGGAAATTAGACTTCCTGCTGATAAGTTGCAGCGTTTAAAATCTGAAATAAAATCATTCCAAAATAAGCGCACCGCTTCACTCCGCCAACTGCAGTCATTGATAGGTACTTTAAATTATGCTTGCGCAGTTATTCCCCCTGGACGCACATTCCTTAGGCGGATCATCAATCTTACTCGAGGTTTGCAAAATCCTTCTCATCATAGGAATCTAGACAAAGAAGCCCGAGCCGATTTGAGAGCATGGGCCATTTTCCTGGATCATTTTAACGGCAAAGCCTTTTTCCCCTCAGGGGTGCAACACACATCCTCCTCTTTGCACTTATTTACTGACGCTAGTAATTTGGGGCTCGGCTGTACTTTTGGTAGGAAATGGTTCTATGCTCCTTTTCCTACTCAATGGGTTGATTTTCACATCTCAGTCAGGGAATTCCTGCCTATTGTGATCGCTTTCGACATATGGGGACACTTATTTTCTAACAGCACTGTTATTCTGCACTCTGACAACCTAGCAGTTGTTCATGTCATCAACAAAAACTCTTTTTTTTGTTACTGTTATATTTTCGGGGAGATTGCCAAACAACATAAATGGAACTCGTTAATTTACTTACCTCGTCATTGGTCATTTGCAAAATTATTTTGTTAAAACAGATTCTGATTGCACACATAAGTACTCATCAAGTTGACGTCAAGAATGTACTTGAGTTTCTTATTGACTTATTTTTATATTCATATGAAGCAGAATTTATGCAAAATCTTAATTTTGCGTGAAAAGAAGAAAACACTTGCTTTGGCCTTCAACTCGACATTTAAATATATCAACGACATATTGTCAGTTAATAATGGCAATTTTCATTCATACGTCGATAAGAAATATCCTAGTGAGCTTGAGATAAAAGATACCTCAGAGTCCGACACTTCTAATTCATACTTGGATATTTTACTTGAAAAAGACACTAATGGTAATCTAAAAACCAAGCTATATGATAAACGTGATGACTTTAACTTTTTTATCGTCAACTTTCCTTACTTATGCAGCAATATACCTTCATCACCTGCATCCGGAGTATATATATTGTTACGACTAAAGTCAAGTTCTTTTAGATTCTTTATTTTTAATTAAATATTAAATTGGCAATGAGCTACAAACAAACAAAAATATATACACACATTACCAATAGAACACACAAACAAAAATAAAATAATTAATCAGCATATCAAGTTAAATTCAAACACATACCACCAAAATATGGCGATGCCTCACCCGGTCACTCATACATGAAAAGAGTTATGATACACCGCGTGTGTGGTCTCTACATTGAAATAAATAATATACCGGTATTTATTATATAAACGATAAAAGGATATAATATCTAGTATAATTCAAGTTAAATAAAACACAAGAATAACACCATTCTTACCGTAACAAGCATCACTCTCAAACTCGAACACGTTCCATTCATAAATAGGGGCGTCAGCACAGTGAGTATAAATAAATTACTTGACAAACCAGTTTAAATCTTAGAAATTTACTCAAAAAAATAATAATTTTATAAATTCAAATCACTGCACTGAAAATTAATAAAAAAATAGAAAACAACTAAATGAATATTCAAATAGAATTTTAATAAAGTTTTTAATTATATAATCTCTAAATAAAATTAAATACCTGGTGCAAGGACAGATATTCTATAAATAGACTGTCGGTTATATAAAGTATGGTGCGCGCTTCGCGTTCTTTGAATATGCGCAAAATCAACCGTTACAATATCTCAGTTGATTCGATATGCAAGAGGATGCTCTATGAATGAACAATTTCTAAAACGAGGTAAATTATTGACCAGAAAGTTAATGAAACAAGAATATCAGCAGTCTCGTTTAACGTCATCATTTCTTAAGTTCTATGGTCGATACAATGACCTTGTCAACAAATTCAATTTATCATTAAGTCAAATGCTGACTGACGTTTTTCATACCAATTGTTAATCCATTATTTATACACTGAATTGACGACGGATTTTTTTCCGTTATTTCCTGATCATGACAAGGAACACACGGCGGAAGTTATCGGTCGGCAGGGATACTCACTCCTCCATGGCACCTGATCCCACCTCTGATGTTTCGGGGGTCCGTGTTTGCTCTACTCTTATTTTGTATTGTTTTATGGACTTTGAGACTGAATACTGTTCGATATTTCTATATCTTTCTTGCAAAAATTGAGTTGCACACCAACACATTTGCTACGCATGCTAACAAGAATATTTTGTATGTTACCAAAAACTAAATACCTTTCAGGAAAACAGTTTTACCGGTATATTGCTTTCTTGCATGATAAATATCAAATACTTGCATAATGAAGTACATTTTTTCAGTTAAATTCAGATTCTCAAATTCAACTTATTTTTTACCTATATAAATGAAACATATCTAAACATATCACTAAAGAATATTCAAGATCAAAACCCCTTTATACAATTCAAATTAGGAGCTGATCAAACACGGAGCTTCAATACGTCGAAGGTGGGATCATGTGCCATGAAGGAGTAAGCATCCCCTGCTGACCGGTCACACCCGCCGAAGGATATGGAGATAACGAACAATATTCAATATCAAAGTCCATAAAACAATTCAAAATTGGAGCAGAGCAAACACGGGCCTCCGAAACATCAGAGGTGGGATCAGGTGCCATGGACAATAAGTATGAAAAACGTCAGTCAGCATTACACTCAATGATAAATTGTTTTTGCTGATAAGGTCATTGTATCGACCATGGAGCTTACGATATGATGACTTTAAACGAGACAGTTGAAATTCTTGTTTCATCAACTTGGTTGTCAATAATTTACCTCGTTTTAGAAATTGTTCATACTTAGACGTTCTCTTGCGTATCGAATGAGCATGCTCTTGCGTATTGAATAAACTAATATATATAAACTCCGTATGAAGGCGACGAAGGTATATTGCGGCACAAGCAGATCATCACGTTTATCATAGAAAACTTGGTTGTTAAATTACAATAAAAATAATGTTTGTACTAAGAGTATGCTCTTGCAGATTAACTTGAATACACAACATAAATGCAAAATAATACTAGTAGCTGATATAAATATATAAGTTGATATACATTCCAAGCTAACAATTTTCTGTGTGAACTCTCTTTTCTATTTATGCTTTAAGTGTTGTACACTTGATTTCTTAACTATATCAAGTATACAAGATAGTGTCGTCAAAACAAATTTTAGAAACTAAGAATCCAAGCTGTTTCTAGATACTAGATATGGATTCTAGTTAATCTCTCCTCCAGATAGAGGACACTTAAAATGAAGGCGATTTTTCATAAAATGGATTCGATGTGATAAACATCAATTTCAGAAAATAAAGCAGCATGTCTTATCTTTGTTCCATAAAAATGCCTGATATACCTTTTTTAATGAAGTATTTCTTCAACACACATTTAAAGAAAAATTCATGTCTTTTGGAAATATGTTTTTCTTAATATAATCATACAACTCACTAATATTGATTTATGCTGACATGTTTATTGATAATTTGCCTCATATGTTATTTTGTTATAAAGTTAATACACAGCTTTTATGTAAAAGAAATAAATTATACCATATGAATAAATATTTAACGATTTTGTTTCAGACAGTGACTAAATCATACAACAAATCACGGATGGCAATCATGGCAACTGTTTTGCGTATATCTGATTAATTAATCCAGCTGCAAAATTTTAACACAAACATATAAGTAAAAGAGTCAAAATTAATTTAAAATATAAAACTATATTTGTTTAGATATCAATCGATGTAACTGGATATGATAAAATGAAATTAATATAAGTTGAAAACAGAGAAACAAAAAATATAAATGATGAATATTTTGCACGTAGAGATTGAGTATTGACTAATTGAGTTCTCATTAACTGTTAGGTAAACAATGGTTGACGATTCTATTGTTTTAATCGGCGGTAATCTTGACAACAGTGATATTTGGTGGATTGGTTCTTATTCTATCAATAAATATTATCGCAGGTATAAAGTGATGCTTTGATAAAGCACTGATCAACGTGAATTTCAGTTCCTAAACAAGAACTTGTAATACTAGACATCATATTGTAAAAGGAGATTTAGATTGTTGAAAAGGTAAGGATAATATGACATACCATCTTTTTCGGTGACATGATATTTTTAGTTGTAATATCAGTATTAATTATGGGTTTGAATTATGAAAGAATTGAAAGTTTGTGTTGCATTGTTTTGCTTGTGTTTGCTTATTTTAGATGGCCAGACATTTAATTCAAGTTTTGATGACTATTCTTATTTTCAAAGAATTCCATATTAAAGGTATCTGATGAATAATAAATTATTATCATTAAGATATAATTGGCATTTGAAAGATATACTGAAAAGCAAAAATGCAAGAAGCAGTAACTTACAGATGATTGATTTTTCATCTCGTGATTTTCGAAAATAATACAGAAAGGTAACACTCGATTTAGAAAGATCACAGATTTGATATAAATGTTTAAGTGATTATCGGTACTTTTTAGAAAAAAAACTCATTGCTGTTAAAATTCCTCTTCCCCCACCATTCAGATACAGTGAATTGCATCTTGATTTCTCAATGCAGTAGGTTCCTCAGTCTCAAGATATAAAGTATTTTTTGCCATTTCAAAATGTTTGTTTTTATTATGATGAGGTCGAATTTTCTCCAACCTAGGAGATAAAGTTTAATTTCGACAATGGCATAAAACATTATTCACCCGTTAAATTACCATTATTTACAAAGTTGAAGATGTCGTTGCTCTCAAATATAAAATTATATCCTTTATATGATATTTTCCATTGAAATAGGAGGTTACCGTTTGTTTGTTTGTTTGTTTGTTTTTTTGCTTTTCAGTATATATATAAAAATGCTTAATTCAATAATAATACAAATATTGTTTTTGAAAAGTATAAATCAGACAATTTAAATCATAAAATGTACATAGTTTAATGAATATCAACAAAAAATACAATCTTTTTTACATTTAAAAGATTATATTATATTTGATACATCTTCTCACATTATAAAAACAGCAACGAAACCATTGTTTTCATCATCAACAAATTCACAACCAGGCTTTTCTTTGAAAGGACAAGCAGATAATATAATGATATCAACACCAATCATATCATCAAAGCAAGAAACATCGATGACAAATACATCATCAACGCCAGAAACAACAACAGACAACACATCATTAACACAAAAAACAACAAAAACAACAAATGCATTATCAACTCCAGAAACAACAACACTAAACACACCATTAACACAAGAAACAACAGAAACAACAAATATATTATCAACTCCAGAAACAACAACAGTAAACACATCATTAACACAAGAAAAAACAAAAACAACAAGTACATTATCAACGCCAGACAGAACAACACAAAACATATCATTAACAAAAGAAGCAACGACAAAAACAACAAATACATTATCAACTCTAGAAACAACGACAGAAAAAATTTTATCAACACAAGAAACAACAAAAACAACAAGTACATTATCAACGCCAGAAATAACAACACAAAACATATCATTAACGCAAAAAATAAGGAAAGCAACAAATACATTATCAACGCAAGAAACAACGACACAAAACATATCATTAACACAAGAAATAACAAAAACAACAAATACACTATCAACTCCAGAAACAACAGCAGTAAACATATCATTAACACAAGAAACAACAAAAACAACAAATACACTATCAACTCAAGAAATAACAACAGTAAACACGTCATTAACACTAGAATCAACAAAAACAATTAATACACTATCAACTCCAGAAACAACAACAGAAAACATATCATTAACACAAGAAATAACAAAAACAACAAATACATTATCAACGCCAGACACAACAACAGAAAATATATCATTAACACAAGAAATAACAAAAACAACAAATACACTATCAACGCCAGATACAACGACAGAAAACATATCATTAACACTGGAAACAACAAATATATTACCAGCGCCAGAAAGAACAACACAAAACATATCATTAACGCAAGAAATAAGGATAGCAACAAATAAATTATCAACGCCAGAAACAACAACAGTAAACACATCATTAACAAACTCAACTATGCACTTTGAAAAATCAGTTACTCCATCTAACACAGCACACTTTCCCTCAGATACTACAGACACAACATTATCATTTACAAAAAACACATCATCAGTTTTAACCAAGCCATCAACAAGTAACCCATCAACAGCATTCATCCTATCATCATCAACTATGATCAGAAGTCCATCATCAACAACGGAAATCATTTCAACAATGGAGAGTTTGTCAAAACTGCCATCTACAAATCCTTCGACAAGTAATCAAATGACAGCGAAACACACTAATAGAACAACATTACAAGCAACGCAGTTAATGCGTAAATCTCCAACAATTCCAATCACAACATCTTCAATACGTTCAACAAGATCATCGACGCTGCAACATTTAGTAACCAGCAGTGCAGTCACCCCTCAAGTCGGTCCTGAAGCAACAACTAGAAAACGTAGGTTGTCTGATTATTTGTTTTTATTTATTTGAAAAACAAAAGTAGTTTTGATTTAATTTCAAATTTGAAAGAAACAATTAATTGTGAGTAGGAATAGCTTTGTCTATTTATGCATAAATTTTGTGTAATTTACATAACATTTTTATATAGTGATAAAAATCATGGGGATTATTCAAGAAATATGACGTTATTCATGAATAGGATTATCACATAAGTAAAAGGTCAATTCATACAGTCTAACCACATTGATATCATTGTTAATTATGCCAATCCAACCAATTACTAATTACTAATCTCGTTTCACCATCTGAAAATAATATGACATTTAATGAATTATATACTTTGTTTGCAGCTACGCCCAAAAACAGAAGTCCAACAATTTTTAGAAATCAGTGGACAACATTCACTTGGACATTCTTATTATTAATATTTAACTGGCTTAATATCTAGTTTTCAGTCTACTTTTATTTAAATTTGAACTCCTAGCTCAAAACAATCTGCATCATTGTTCTAAAATATAACCTTACTGTAATTTACAAACTTTATATGTAAATAATGATTTTGCAGATTTTTTTTCAAAATCATCATCAACAAAATCACCATCAACATCATCGTTATAGTCATATTCAAGAAATATTTTGTATAGAAAATACACAAGACAAATAAAATAATATCCTATCAGTCATTCTACAATTTTGTTTATTAGATGAGATTATACAACTTGATGTTTGTAAAAAATATGGAGATAACGAACAGTAATTAAGCTCAGAAGTCTATAAGAACAATATGATATAACAACAGAGCAAACACAGAGATCCGATCAGGTGCTATGGAGGAGTAGAAATCCCCGTCTGGCTGATCACACTTAGCGTGTGCTCTTGTCATGATCGAGAAATAACGGAAAATCCGTCGACAATTCAGTGTTTAGATAATTATAATTGCCTAACAAATATTATGAAAAACGTCAGTCAGCGTTTTACTAATAATATGATGTATTTGATGACAAAGTCATTTTATCAACCGTAGATATACAAAGTAATGACATTAAACGAGGCTGTTAATATTGTTGTTCCATCAACTAGTTTGTCAATAATTTACCTTTTTATAAAAAAATTGTACATATGTATACTTAGAGCATGATCTTGCATATCGGATTAACTGAGATATTAACTCAGAGTGCAGGTGATGAATGTATATTGCTGCATAAGTAAGGCAAGTTAACGATTGAAAAGTTAAAGTCATCACGTTCATCATAGAGCTTGGTTGTTAAATTACCATTAACGTCTTTTTCAGGTAAAATGTCCAAATATGCAAAAGATGTGTCAGACTCTGTGGTATCTTTTATATCAAGCTCACCAGGATATTACGTATCGACATAAGAATGGAAATTACTATTGTTAATTGTCAATACGTCTTCGATTTATCTAAATGTTGCGTTTAAGGCCAAAACAATTTTTTTTCCCTTTTCACGTATAAGATGATTCTTCGGCATATAAATAAATACCTAAAAAGAAATTAATTGTTCCGATAAATTCTGAAAGACCTAGCACCAGATTTACAACTTGTATTTGAAATTCTTAAAATGAATTCCTAGTCTTAATTTTTTTAAATATTTTCATCAACCCAATTGAATTTGATCTTCCAAAAATGTACTGGATGTACTAGAACTTTATCAAAATCAAAATGCAAAGCAAGTTCAAGGAAATTTTCAAGAAAGCCTTTTTCTTTACTCCTCACTAATAAATGAAGGAGAAACTTTAAGAGATTATATTTGAAAAGTTGTTTAAAAAATTGGATACTTAATCTAAATAAAATTGTACGGTTATAATAGTGATAAAAAAAATGCATAACAGCATTTGAGAAGTGTTAAAAGTTGTAAAATAATCAGAATGAAACAGAAACTGGGCACCTTCTCGTAGCTTCGCCACCAGGCAGAATATTTAGAACAATATTTACAATAGTTACTTCATAGGCGTCGGAACCGGGGGGGGGGGGGGGGGCTAGGGGGGCTCAGCACCCCCCCCCCCACTATTTTTCCAAATAGACACTTAGTATAGACATTGAACATGTCTTCGTAGGTTTAGCCCCCCCCCCCCACTTTCCACAGATATGTCTTAGTATGGGTTAAAAATGGGGAAAGTGGTGATGTTTGGAAGAAAATTTTTGGTACTGGAGTTCGAAACCCCCCCCCCCCCCCCAAAAAAAAATAAGATTTTCAGGTTTGGGAAGTAGACATTTCCATTTCCTTTTTTTTTTTTTTTTTTTGCTTCTCAGGTTTTTTTGAAGGTACAAAATTTTTTTTTTACACTTAGCCCCCCCACTTTCAAATAGCTTCCGAAGCCAATGTACTTGGAATCAATTCTTGTGGCGACATGAAATGTCCAAGTGGGCTTAAAAAGATACTTTTTGGAAATTTTACCTGTACTGCAAAAGACATTAATTGAAATATACAATGTCACGCCATGTAATGTTATGTAACTGCAAAGGTTTACAATAAACGGGATTACTACAATTGTTCAGTTTTTTTAAATCCCTTAATTTTGGAGAGCGGCCTTGTAAATCACATCAGGGATGATTTTCTCTCTTCCTGATTGCTATTAAAAAGTATCTATTTCTATCATTTCTATTATCAAGAAACATTAAACTTCGAATAAGCACAAAACCGCAGCATAATTAGTTAAAAATTATCCTTATCTCATTTTATTTCTTTTTTATTAGAAAAAAAAACCACAGTGTAGCTATAAATATAGTTGAAAAGTGACTAAAACTTAGAAACATGAAGCATAATTTATAGTTTATATTTAAGCTTAAAAAGAGAATGTTAACTGTTGTACGTCCATTATTAAATTCGGCTGAGTTAACCTTAGCAATTTCTTTTTTTCGGGGGGTGAGGGTGAGGGGGAGTTGGAGGCGGTACCAGACTGAGAGAAAAATGTAAAACGCCTTCTTGTGCGTAATTAAGTTGAATAATGAAAGTTTTGTTCACAAGTAAATTTTGGACTTGCCCCCAGCACTTTGTTTGTACCTGATGATACATTAATTTTGAGTAATGTAAAAAAAGTTTGACAGCATTTTTTTCTCGTGCCAATTTGATTTTTGTGTAACATTTTGGAAAATTGATAGTTTCTGGTAAGTGATAAACACAATGACATCACATTATACTTTATTTAACTCTCGGAACGAATAGATCTTGTAGTTAACAATTATAAATTTTTATATAAAAAATACTGTTTCTGTTTCAATTCAAAACTTGCCTTCGGAAAGCTGTAACACAGCTGCTTTAAGCAATTTAAGCAATCATTCTGAGAGTACTGCGTGAGAAATTTTCTACGTGCAATACAACCTGGCTAGAAATTGAAAATGATATAGTTCTGTTAAAAATCAATGAAGCAGAACGAAATGCAAGCTCAAAAAACAAAAAATCACCCCAATATCTTCAAAAAATGCAGAATAAAAACTTGAAAAAAGAAAAATATCATAATTCCGTCAAAAATCTTGCACAGAATGCAAACTTGATCTGTAACTCATATCAAAATGATATCAAACCTCAATTGTTTAAAAATGTAAATAATTTGAAAGTTTATATGATATATATACCATGGTAATATTTTGCTGTTTTAGAACTATCAAGCATATCTAAGCTGTAACTGTGTAGGGCTCATCATGTCCAATAGCTCTCAAAGAAAACTTATGTTACTGTTTTTTGAAAAAAAAAAAGTAATGACTTGGAATTTTCTCAACGTTTGATATAGTAATTTTAGAATCCACATCTAATTTATACCTTTTTTATGATATGCCATGGCCGGAACGTATACAATAGTTAATATTTTTCGAATAGTGAAGAACAGGCTTTGTAGATTCTTTGCTGATTGGTATAATCGCAACACTATATTGGAATAAACATTACATTAATAAGCTTTAATTGATGATTCAGAACAATTATCATGGGAACTCGGAGGTTCCAGAACAAGGCGACACAGCCTGCAGTAGCTCCAATTTTTCCCTTTATCTGTTTCCCAAGCAACGGAACATCGGTTCCTAGGGCAGCAATCAATAGAAGCTATATTAAGATGTCATCATTTTTGTAATCTGCATGAATATGCAGCAAAATCCGTCTCATTCTCATTCCTATGCTTCTGAGGTCTAAAGGCCACCGAAAAATTTAGAATTCGACAGTTATCCACAATATAGCTTTCTTTTTTATTTCGTAAAACTCATGTCTATTGTGAATGACAGTGATCTTTAAACAAATTGCCCAGTGATAATTGTTCTTTTGATTATTGTTATACGTGGTTCGGGGACCAGTAGCTCTATTATCGAGTTTGACCAATTCCAGTAACTTGTGTATCGATTGCGGAGGAAGATGAAGGTACTGGGCGTCCTTCTCCTTTGTGGATTTTTGGTTGTGTGTGTGAGTTCTAATACTAGTAATACCACTAATCGTGAGGATCAACCCACTACGATGTCCTCTGTTTCAGGTATGATGTGAATTTATTTATTATCAATCAAATTCAATTTTCGTTTCGTTTTTTTAATGATGCAAAACATAGTTTTTGAATGACACACTGAAAATAGTTCTATACAGATAATGTATATATATTAAAGGATGTCAATTTTAGCTTTTCTTTTTCAATATATATATATTGTTCATATATCTTTTATCAGAAAAAATTTAACGGATCTTCGAAGACTAAGAAAATTCTACACTTAGATACGTCCATCCTTTTTTTTAAGCAAACACTTCTTTTCATTTGGTTAGTAAAAGCAAGAGGAGGTTTAAGTTCCCTGTCAAAATTCGAAAGTGCAGCACAAAAAGCTTAATTATTTTTACATGAATTCAATAGAGTTGAAAAAGCAAAGGCTATTGCGAACTTCTTGTCAAGGAAATAGGTTAACGAGACAGTCTCAAAATAGATGTGTGCAGTTGTGGGATCGATATTCAAATAACTACATTCCTAGGCGAATACATGTGCAATATTTGATGAGACAGGTCTCTTTGCTTCTGGAATGCAGTCGAAACTCATTTAAAATTTATTTGTTATGACTTTTATTATTTCACCAATCTTTCCCCCAAGTTTTCTTGAGGGGAATAGTAACCTGTTTTAATACTGTTGACAGTTGTACAGAGTGTTATTTTATAACTCATACAGTATGCATTAAATTTAGCTGTAAGTTTATTTAACCCTGGCCTTGGGGTGTGTTATTCTTTCAGTGTTTCATTTTGCCAATTTGCACATTTGCTGTAAACGTTGTCAACCCCCTGTGTTTAAAATGGAATGTTTGAGTAAAAATCCTTCCATAAATTATTTAATTTTTTATTATATATTATGTAAAATGTGAAAAGTACCATTCAGTATATAAACAGGAATTTGATTAACAGTTAGTATAAGAGAGTTATTTTAAATCATTTGATGATTATAGATGTACATGTAAATAGTGTTGTTAATTTTGAGTTGTACGTCAGCTCTGGAACATGTAAAGGACTTGTCATGGAAACACTAAAGTTCATTCATATTTTTTTTACAGATCCCACAACTGTTCCTTCCGGCACGACTCCTACTAGTAGTTCGCCACAGATGGTTCTACAATCTGGCCTCGTTTTTATTACGTTATTGCCATTAGCCCTCGTTCTAAGTAGGATATAACGTTGACATTATCAAAACACAAGGCAATCATGTTTTACAATTAATGTATTATATTCAATATCTATCTCCAATGCTCAGTTATTATTATGTTTTGAATGGAGTGTTCAATTTTGTTAGTTTTTACTACTTTTTAAGCATTTAATAATTCTACTTTGCATTATATATCAATTAATATCTTATGTATGATTTGTATACTCATATTAGAATTTATTAAAAAGCAATTTTGTGAAAACACATTCTGATTATACACCCAAGTACTCTGAAGTTTATATTAAAATGATGCTCGTGAAAATGTCTTTATGTAAGGAGATCTTCTAACAATATTTTTAGCTTCTCATGGATGTTGATTGCGTCCCTTTGTTTGCAGTCCTTTTTAAGATATTTATATGGAGCAGAATTTATTCTGGGGGAAGAAGAGAGAAAAAACTGGTATAGCCATTGACTTGTCATTTAGATCTATCGACGACAATACCTTTCTCCATTCTTATGTCGAAACGATACCAGTAATTAAAGATTCCATAGAGTCTGCTACATCTGTTTCATACTTAGGATACCTAACTAGCAAAAAAGACATTGATGGTAAGCTAACAACAAAGCTTTGCGATAAATATGAGACTTTTCAATCGTCAGCTCTTTTAAATAAGTAGCAATATTCCCTCATAACCTGCGTAATGTGTTTATATATCTCAGCTGACAACGCAACAACATGCTATAACAGTTTTTAAAGAAGGCATGTTCTTGACAAACAAATCAATCAGAAAGTATAACAGACCTCTTGTTTAAAGTCATCATTTCGAAGTTATATAATCGATACAATGACCTTTTCAGTAATAAAGTCTATCCTCTAGTCACATTATGACGTGGCGCGAGTGGCGCAGTGTTTAGAACGTCTGTTCTAGAGTAGCAAAGTAAGGAGTTGATCCTTGCATCGCGGTTTTGAATCCCACTGTAGGACGTGGAGACCGGTCCTTCGGGCGAGACTGTAAAAACCGAGGTCCTTTGTCACAGTAGTTTCTTGCACGATAATCCCTTCCTGCTCAAAGGCCATGAGTGCTAAGCATAGGACAAAATTTACAGCTTTCCACCGGCAAGTGATGACGCCTCCATATTAGTGAATAACTCAATAAGAGGGACGTTAAAAAACATAAAAACAAATAAACAAACAAATAATGACGTTTTTTTCTCAAATTGACTGTTAAGCCAGTTTTACATATGACAAGGAGCACAACGTGGGTTAGATTGGAGCCTCCATGGAACATGATCCCAACCCTGATGCATCCTTCAGAAGTCTATGTTAACTCTGCTCTTCATTTTTTTGTATTGTTTGAATTGACTTTTGAGTATTCCGACTGTTATTTCTATTTCATTTATAATGAATGGACGAGCTTCTGTTTACTGTAAGCGTTAGTTTTGATTTTTGCTGATGACATTGCAGAAACACGTTGTCCTTCGACTTTATCCTCCAAATAAAAATCATCATTTAACCTCTTAATCTCCTTGTTCTTTTTATGATGTTATGAATGTTTATTTTATAAGAAAAGCATTACGAATTATATTTTTTATTGCTTAAAATCTGAATGCATGTATAATAACAAGGAAATATTCTGGAAGGGAGAGCCATGCAAACAAAATGTCGTATTGAAATAAAAAGCATAACAATCAGGAAACATTTAACAATTTGATGTGGTCCTACACTTTAAAGGAAAATCTGAATAACTTACATTTTCTCAATGTAAATCTTGAATTGATAATTTTATCTATCTTAACCGAGGGAGAAATATTTTTAATTTTAAATCTGGACTACCAATGTAGTCTTTCCTATTAAAATGGGTTTTTTTATTTAGCCAATGAATCTTTTGTTAAACTAGGTTTACGAAGATTTGTTTGTTAATCTCTTTAATAAAAATGTCGAAAAGTTGATTTATATCATTTAAGACCTCGTAAATCCTCATGGTTATATAATTCATTTAGATTACCAATGCAGCTTTTAGTTCATGGTGAATATTTATGATCGGTTGTCGATTTTAGACATAGATATTTAACATGATATATAAATATGCCTATAACCTCCTTGAAATTTGTTAAAAAATGAATGATTTCCAGGTAGAGAAGGGGTCCTTCCAACAAAATTCACTGAACTGAGCTCCTATTGAAATACCATTTATGTCAAACTTTATTTTATAGCGTGCAATAATAAAACGTTTGTTTATATATATCAAGTATTTGAATCTGTTTTTGATAGTGTAAAAATAACATCAGATACACCAATTTTAACTTTAACAAGGTTACCTAAAGGAAATAAATTGCGTATTACAATATTGGTTTTATTCATAGTCACTCTCACAACGATCCTTGGTATACTGCGCGATGGACTATCTGGAAAACTATTAAATATGTCAAATTCAAATAAAATCATCTTGCTGGTAAATGATTCAAGAGGCAAATCCTGAACAAAAAACCATGCAGCTTTGTACACAGTGCTCAAACATTTTCACTAAGTCCATTTTATCCAGGCAGGAAAACATTTAAGATAAGATAAGCAAATGACAGATTGAAGAATAATCACGAACACTTATGAAAACGTCATTTACTGAACAATTCTATAATAACTAGATGAGATCTCGTTGCGAGCAACGAGTAGGTCTTCCGTCCGATTTTTGATAAGATATGATTTTGACTATGATCTTTGTTAGATCATAATGATATCAAGACTTCTCTCCTTTGAATAAATTCTTTTACATTCTATGAAATTATTTAAAAAATGTAGTAATGGATGAAAGTCTTTTGGCCCCTAAGGGCCCCTTATTTGAGGGGTCATACC
Organism: Saccostrea cuccullata; assembly: GCF_032062105.1. Lineage (NCBI taxonomy): Eukaryota > Metazoa > Mollusca > Bivalvia > Ostreida > Ostreidae > Saccostrea > Saccostrea cuccullata. The sequence continues at coordinate 202,804 of NW_026926945.1, read as the reverse complement.
CTTTCTTCCTATCCAATGATATTTTTTTTCATTTAATGATTTTTTTGTTCAACAACTATCAAGACAGTTCTTTTCGAGCTATGTAGCATAGACAAATTTAGGGGCCAGCCCTTTTATCCTTAATGGGATATTTTAGCATATATAGAATGGTTGTATAATGTTTAAAAGACGACTCTGAGCATCTTTTATTCGATACCGCTTATCAAAATATTTCCCCTTTTAGAGATATAAAGAATCTAAGATTGAGCATTTTGGCTTCTTAGAGCCCCTAATTACGTAACATATTATCCAAATTTTACAATGCATTGATGCAGATTGTTATGATAAACATTTTTGCTTCAGTTATTTATAACAAAAAATTGATGAATAAAGAGTTATAAATAAAAGTCTTTTGGTCCCTCTTTGCCCTTCATTTGAGAGGTAACACACCTTTTCTTCAAATCAATTTAACGAAAATATGATTCGGCACAACTTTTATTATATATCTTTTAACAAATTATTGACAGGTATAAAGATATCAGAGAAAACGTGTTAAATTTTGCGAGAGATGTCCGAGCCTATTTTTCAGCTCAGGCAAGCTTCATGGCCTTTTGTGTTAGAAAGATATTGACTCAAAAAAGCAATTTAACAATCCTTCCTCTACCTTCACTGAAAATCTCAAGTCAATATCTTCATTCGTTTTTTAGTGATTGCACGGACAAGCTGACCCTCTGAAAATCAGTAAATCGTCCATATCTCACGACCGGAAGTAACGAAAATCGAGCCCTTTCCGAGAACTCGCGTGCACAAAAATCGGTAAGAAAAAAAAAGAATAGGGAAAAAGAAACCGAACGAAAACAATAAGGTCTTCCGTTGGAAACGGAAGACCTTAATTAAACAATATCAGTTGTAAACACAAAGAGCACGGAAAATACGTATCTCAGAAGGACGTGTTGAGCTCCCATGAAGAAGTAAGCATGCCCTATCTCATGTATCTATCGCCCTACTCCGTCCCGATACACAAAGGATCCTTAAGCAATGTAGTTTTTAATATTTTTTTAAAAAATCGAATCGATAAAACCAGTAATATACAAAGAGCATATTATATTTGCAGACTGTTTCTAAATAGAGGAATGGTATCAACGCTCAAAATGATGATACAAATGTTAAACAATGACACAGAACAATAATCTTTTTTTCCTATTTCATCAAAAAGAACTCATTAAACCTTATGTACCAGATGACTTATGCATTACCATCGTTAACTTTCTTTCTAATTTCATAGCACCCCCCGGTAGCTGCACCTTCTAAAATATTCCATACTTAAAACACAGGTTACAAAAACGACCAGTTTTAAAGATCAGTCAATGTTATATGGATTTAGTACATTCATGCACCTTGTTTGCAAATACACGTAAATCCTTTCATTTTGTCATTTCAAATGGTGGGTTTACAACCCGCGACTTAAGGATCAAGTCCTTACACCTCTACGGCGGATGCTCTAACAACCGCGCCACACTGGTGACCGATTTGTGTTGTTTGAATAGAATTTTTTTATCGTTTCAGCCTTTTAAAAAAAACTAAAACATTATGATACATTCTAATGATACGTGATATTTCCTAACTATGCCATTATACTCTATAATTTTTGACATTCTGACTTTGATAATAATTATTTGGACAATATAGCAATTAATTCCGTACTCATGTGTGATTATAAGGTTGCAGTATGTACAAATCTCAATACTGACATGTCTTTTTTTCAGTCAGAGAAAAGTATCAAAGAAATGGTTGAATAAGAATCAAATGAAGTTTTGATAGTACCCGTTTCTTAAATGGAAATTGTGATATAAGGAATTGCATTAACATACATGCAAATGTAAAAAATAAAAAAGAAAACAAATGCATACGTATATGTATGCTTGATTTTACTTTTGAAAACTAAAAATATTTATTTAAAAACAAAATCTGTTTTCAAAATATATCATTCGTGAGATTAAGACAAATGAATTTTAAAACACAAACTATTCTAAAAGGTTTCACTCTTAGAGAACATTCTAAAGTAAAAAATATTTATAATGTAAATCATTTCATTTCAAATTAATTTTTTTTTTTCAGACAAACTGCATTATTTCTGTCTATGCAAATAAAATCTCAAGCTTTAATAATGTAAAAGATAACAACTATGGCATTTGTATAAGTTTTTGCAGAAAACTCCTATAAATTATACATTCCTACGAATCGAATTTGATAATAATATTTTCAAGAGGTTAAATAAAATTTAAAAATATTGTCGAAAAGAAAAATTTTGAATTTGTAATTTTTCTTTTGTTTGATCAATTATTCATCTTTAAAATAAAATTGTTTAGGGCAAAAACTCTCATTTAGCAATTCCCTTCAATGTACTTATAAAGTAAAAAAAATATTCAAGGAATGAAGTTTATTTCAACTTTTTTTATACGATATAACATAATTTGGGGCAGTTTACTTTATAAACCACAAAGCGGTTTACAAAAAAGCGTAAACTGCCCCATGTTACATTATATCGTATAATATAAGTTGAAATAAACTTCATTCCTTATAATTTAATTTAATGTAGACAATGAGACAATTTTTCCTCCGGAAAAAGGCTTTAAATTTGACAAATTTTAATACGTTTTTGACGTTAACTCATTATGACGTATGCAAGTTATGTTATACAAAATGGATTAAATATTTTGTCCAATCAAATGCCTTGTTACAACTAAAATCAAATTATTTACAGTTGAAATTCATTAAAAGCAATGAATTTTGACTTTGAATATTGAAATTTAGCATCTGAACCACTTCTTTTACATAGGTTTTACAGACTTAGAATTAGAAAATGTTTCGGATATATTTACGTTTATATGATTTGTTGTTCATCTATGATAATGAAATAACAAACAGGATCCAATTTCAAAAGACCATACAGGCAATACAAATAAGGAGCAGAGTACACGAATCCCTTAAACATCAAAAGTCAGATCAGATGCCACATAGAGGAGTAAGCATCCCCTTATTGACCAGTCATCGTGCGCTCCTTGTCATAATTGGGAAATAACGGAAGACTAACTAAAATAATTATCATAAAAGATACATTACATCCAATTGTTAGTTACTTAAAACAACATTCAGCAAAAAAAAAGAAGTTTTTTCTCTTCTTTGAACAACTGAATTGTGATGGTGGAATACCTTAAGCCTTCAAAAAACAAACAATCTTCTAATCAAATTCTGGCCAAAAACTGCAGTCGCGTAGTAAAATGTTATTTCACTTGCGATCGTCGAAGAAGCAGCCGATTTCTGGGTTTCCGAAGAAATAGAGGGCGTGGTAGTTTCCATAGTCCCTTGTGATGATGCGGCTGATGTTTCTGATTCATCTGTTGTTGGATAAGGTCCATGTGTTGTTGTTGTTGTGGTGGTGGTGGTGGTTGTCGATGGTGTATGCCCGGATGTCGTGGTTGTTGACGCAGTAGGCGAAGATGTTGTAGTTGATGATCCAGGGGTAGATGTTATCGTCGAATGTGTAGTTATAAGCGTTGTTGTCCATGGTATTGTCCAAGACGATGTTGTCATTCCTGTAGTTTCAAACAGCGTTGATGTGGGTTGTGTTGTAGAAGGTGTTGTTGTTGTTGTTGACGTTGTTGTTGTTGTTATTGGCGTTGTTGTTGTTGTTGTTGTTGTTGACGTTGTTGCTGTTGACGATTCTCTGAATGTTGTTGTGACAGCTGTAGTGCTAGAAACTGAGCTTTCGGTATTTGTGGAAGATTCTGTTGTAACAAATGCAGCGATTGGTTGTAGAAGAACACATCCTAATATAGCAAGAAAAAACATATATTTTAAATAAAAAGATAAACACAAAGGATAAAAAAAACATATATAGAAAAAACTATGAAGAGAAAATAATGCATTGCATGTTATTATTTTTGCGATTTTTTTTGCTAATTAAGGGAAATACTCAAAGAAAACACTGACTAAATTATTCCATATTATCACTGCTAAATTAACTCTTTTTTGTGGGTTTCAGAAAGGAGTTTAAATGACGTAATGGAAAAAGTATGTTGAACATACCTTCAAATGCAATTAAAGTGATGCTTAAGAATCTAAAGGTGGTCTTAGACGAAGTCATCTTGTACAGTGAAAGACTACGCAGAGCAATAGGGAGTTATATATATATATACGATATATATTAGGGCAATGCCTATAATTGTTACATTCTACTTTTTACAGCATGACTTAATTTACGATGCCATAATTTACGATGCTCGAATTACATATTATGCTCTTGACCTTGATAGATATTCAATTATGGAAGTTTATTTCAAAGGTCTCAAAGAATTCTTAAGATTTCTGTAGCAATTTTTCTTGGGATTGACAGGTTTAAACAAGAAGAATTGAAGTTGGGCATAAAAACATTACAACATATAATATGCACGATTTTATTCGTCCATTTATTACACACTGGGGGAGTAGTCTACATCATTATCAATATCTTTTGCTGTCTTTAGATAGGAATATACCGGTCAAGGTAGCCTAGTGTTATAGCGTTAGCTTCGTAATAGTGAGGCCCAGTTTCGAATCTTGTTCGAGGCGGCGCGTCAAATCTAAGACGTAAACATACAGTTGTGTGCCAAAAGTGAAGATAATTTTATTTTTTCTTTATATATTTCATTGAAAACAATATTTTGTAAAATCGCTGGTATGACAACATTTCTTGACAGATTTTACCAAAAATTTCTTGATAATCTAAGAAATTGTTGTAGTTAAAAAAACAATAGTTTTTGTCTGAGAAGCATTGATAATTTAAAAATATTGTAATTTAAGTGTGACATAATTTTTTAAGTCATATTCTCACAATGAATTATATAGTCAACATTGATCTTGAATTTTAGAACTGATGTTTAGTGATGAACTATATTTTACTATATATTAAACGTGTAATGATCTTTTGAAGAAGGATAACTACACATTTTCTGGTTTAAGTACTGAAATAAATAATTAAATTGAACAAAAATTGACCATTTACCTATGATTTTACAAAATGTTGTTTTTAATGAAATATATAGAGAAAAACTAAAATTATCTTCACTTTTGGCACGCCACTGTAGGTAGTGACTGTTTCTTTGCCAAGCACTCGGCATTAGAAGTGAAAGTTACGGGTCTTTTCCGATATGACATTAAAAACGTAGGTCCCATGTCACGGTAGGCGGTGGCACAATAAATAATCCTTACTGCTCAATGGTCCTAAGTGTCCAGTATAGGTCTAAATTTAAAGGCCCTCACCGGCATACGGTGACGTCTCAATATGAGTGAAAAATTTTCGAAAGGGACGTTAAATTATACACAATCAATCAGTCATATATAGGAATCTAACTTTGCTAACGACTTGGTCACTGGCCATTCCAGTATGTAGTGGTTGCGAGCCTGTTTTCTTTGCATTTTGTATTATCACAAACGAGATTCCCTGATGAAACATTGGACACAACGAATAGTATTCGAGCTCGAAAGTCCATAAAACATTACAAAATCGGAGCAAAGCAAACACAGACCTCTAAAACGTTAAAGGTGGGATCAGGTCTCATGGAGGAGTGAGCATCCCCTGCCGATTGCGACCGGTCACACCCGTGTGCTCTATGTCATGTTCTGAATTTAAAGAAAAAACTTCAGTGTATATATAATTGCCTCTCAGTAACTAATACTTAATAAGTGTTAGTCGGCATTTCTCTTTATCATAAATTGTATTTGGTGACAAGGTCATTGTTTCGGCCATAGAACGTACGAAACTATAACAGTTACTTTAAAGGAGACTGCTAATAATCATGTACGTATATCATCAACTTGTTTGTCAATAATTTGCCTGGTTGTAGAAATTATTCATCCTCTCGTGTATCGAATCAACTGAATGATATTAAGCTTTTACACGTAGGGGATGAAGTTATATTGCTGAATAAGTAAGGAAGATTGACGATTGAAAAGTTAATTTACCAATTATATCAACTGGTCTGCATTCATTACATATTCCCGTTTAAACAATGTTTACAATAAAAATTTGGAGATAACGATCAGCTTTCAATGAACAATGCCTAAGCATTGACTGGTCATCACAGCCTGCACGGAAATGAGAAAAATTTTGCAATTGTCATAAATGTATCAAATTTGAAAAGTGTCAAAAAGGATCTCGCTTTTTTTTTTGGTAGGTAGTACTTATAAAAATGCAATAACTTTTTTTTACCTAATCTGTAAATCTGTAAATACTTTGGAACACGTCCTCTATATAAGCCGACTGGAACCTCTGTAATTCTTTATTAAGTCCGACATGGCGGAAAAATATTTAGTGTTTTTAGGTGTCCTGTTTTTGCCCCGTTTAGTATATTTCAGAATATTCTTTGTCTTCAAACTTTATAAAATTAAATTAAGGTTGTTATCTTCACCTTTAACAGTATATACAGATACTAATGAGTATGAATTCAAACTGAAAGTGATCTGTGATGACTTTCCAATGATCTATGTATGCATAAACTACGGCATTTTTTATTACCATAATTGACTTATGGAACAATTAAAGGTAACAAACAGTATTCAAGACCAAAAGTCCATAAAACAACATAATATAGGAGCAGAGCAAATGAGGACCTCCAAACTATCTGAAGTAGGATCAGGTGCCATGGAGGAATAACACCTGCTGACCGGTAACACCCGCTGTGTGCTCCTTGTCGTGATTGGGATATAACGGAAAAATTCCGTCGTCAATTCAGCCTATAAATATCGGACTAACAAATAGTATGAAAAACGTCAGTCAACATTTGTCTCAATGATTGATTGTATTTGCTGATAATGCTATTTTATCGACTGTAAAGGTTATGAAATGATGACTTTTAACGAGGCTGGGGATATTTTTGTTTCATCAATTTGTTTGTCAATAATTTAGCTCGCCTCAGAAATTGTTCATGCGTAGAACATGTTCTTGTCTATCAAAGCAACCGAGATACATGTATAAACTCCATATGCCAGTGATGAAGGTATAGTGATGCATCAGCAAGGGAATCTGATGATAGAAAAATTATCAAATATAAACCCAGTATACAAATATATTTTTATGTAATTGAAATACAAGCTTTTTAATTCTAACTTAAAAGAACTAGTGAGTACAGTCAGAATATTTTTTTTTATCTCTTCTACAGTAAACTTATAAAAAGTCAATTTATCCGAATAAGTATGCTGTCCTTAAAATCTATATACATGTATTTGAAAAGCTGAAATAGGAATACAAAACATTGAATTTAAAAAGACACAAATAGAAAACGTGGAATTTTTTCACAAACAAAATAGAATTATAAAGCTATAAATCACTACTTTAAACTGGAACGTGTGATCAAACATTCTATAAATTTCCTAAGGCACATTTATTTGAATTTAAACGATCATTTTTATGACATAATCATTCATCGTAATTTTTATTAACTCATCCAGTCTCGTGTTATCTCTATACCCCAGTGTGGGGATACATTTTTACAATTTGTTGTTTTTTTCATGACAACAATGGAAATAAATGGATAAAAGTAGATTAGATACTGCAGATTATAAAACCAATTCAAAGCCAAAAATAGGTACACAGTACTACAAGAAAAAAAACTATCAAAGAAATTGATTTTGAGAAAGAGAGGGGAAAAGAGAGAGAGAGGGAGATGATAGTAAAAGAATACATGAACACGAAGACAGATGACATATCGAAATGTTCAGTTCACGATTGGAATTTTCCCCTCCTGTCTATTTTTTCTGATGAATTTATTTTATTTTGATACTATGCAGGTACTTCAAATAATTCTCTCTTTTCTTCAACGGAAAATTCTTGAATTTATTTATAATTTTCTAGTGATTATTTTCCTCACTGCTATGAATCACCTACCGAAATGTGTTCTGAATCATGGTTGTTTTATTCACCGGGAATTTTAGATTTTAGGACAGATGATACAAACAGAAATGGATGCCTCGTACATGTATATCTGGGTATATTTTTGTTGCAAATGAGGCAAATTATAAATAGAGTTAAAAATATTAAGAAATTGTAAACCTTCTATAATGTTCAAACGTCTACCTTTTCTGTAACCATTCTTATTAATACATTCAAATATTTTTCACTTTAACTGCCATTGCTTTGAAACTTTGAATGAAAAATGAAAAACTACACCGGGAAACCTGTTCATTTTATTAATTGACACATGGCTCAAAATGTTATTTTCAATTTTTATGACAAAAGTTTTTTTGTCACCCAAATTTTTTCCATAACTAAATAACTTTAAGTTTCATTTCATATTTTGATTCCATAATATACCTTTAATTTGTCAACATGAAACAACCGCTAGTTTTGTTCTCCAGTGAGTCTGAGTTCATTTGCAATGAAAGATGGAACAACTTATCTTTGTGAGAAATGTCATTTATTCAATTTACCATAAATATATTTAATCAGATGATGACATTAATTTCAAACATTGATTTATCAAAAAGACTGAACAAATGACAATAAATTTGCAAAGGTGGGGTTGATAAACCGCCCAACAATAGACATACATGTAACATGAATACAAAAATGACAATTTGAAACACAGGTTGAATGAAAAAATTACAATTCGAAAACACGTTTTACTAGAATATTATATGTGAGTTGTAAAATGCAAAAGTCGTCAACTGATAATGCAAAAACAGTTGACCACTCAGAGTTGAATGCTTTTCTGAAAAACGATCAACTGATTTGCATGAAACGGCCAGTTGACCATTAGTTGAATGCGAATACTTTGTCATTTTCATGAAAGCAAGAGTTGACCACTAGTTGAACACTCCGACTTGTTGAAAATTTTTTCCCTCGCTACATTTATGTTGGGTTCAAAATTACATTATCATAGATTGGGTTTGTTATACCATAATTACAAAAAGTAATATTTGAATCAGTACACGTGTGTTTTCTGTAGAAGGTGGGAATTTTGATTTGAAACATGATTCTCTTCGTGAGGATTCAGTGTGTGAAATATGTACTATTGTAAATATATAAAATGTAAAGATTTGTTTTACTAAGCTTGTTTAATTTTTAAACAGATAATAGGAATACAAGAAACTGTAGTCAGTATAGGTCCCTATTTTTGTGTACTTTTTTAAATATTGAATTTAAAAATTCTGAAAACTTGTCATGCATCAAGTGTTTTGTTGTGTTTCTTGTTGTGTTGGTAAAAATATACCATTGCTTTAGACTAATTCTATTAATTCTATATATAACCTTTTCTGCACAAAAAGTGAAGAAGGCATGTAACAACTTATGAGAGTAAGCCAGCTCAATTCATTTATAATGCATTTAGATTTACAAGTACATTTATGTCAATTTATAAACTCCATTGTTTTGACTTTTCATATTTTCAAGAACACTGCTTGTCTTAGATTTCAAATCTCCCTCCATTTTTTTCAAATATTTAATGAATGCAACCTACGTGCACTGACTAACGGAGCATTCAACTAGCGGTCAACTGCAAAGGAAATAGTGGAGTATTCAACTAGCGGTCAACTGCAAAGGAAATAGAGGAGTAATCAACTAGCGGTCAACTGTAAAGGAAATAGAGGAGTATTCAACTAGCGGTTAACTGCAAAGAAAATAGAGGAGTATTCAACAGTGGTCCACTCTATGCAAATGAGTTGATCGCTCCCTCATTTGCATGGCAAAATTTCAACTAATGGTCAATTGACGGTCAGTTGACCGTCAACTAGTAGTCAACTGAATACTCCGATTGAATTTTAATAGTATTTTTTCATATGGGAAGAAGTGATTAATTGAGATTCCTCTGACCAAGAAAAGATTTCAGTATAGGTGTACTTCGATCTGATTGGATAATTAGCTTATTGAATTAACCATGATGGCTATTGCATACACAAAATGACAATTTTTTTTGTATCGTCTGTCCTTCATTGAGAACACCCCTAGCCATGTCACAATGGGAAATATTCATAAAAAAATATCTAACTATGATGTTTCATTTAATATAAATTTAAGACTTACAAAAATTGTTTTAATGATATTAATCATAGTATGTTGCATTGACTGTAATTTTCATCCTGCTTAAGTCGCTCGAAAAGTATTCTGACAGTGTCAAATCGAATGTTTTCACGTTGTAAACTATATGTAAAGGTTTAAAAAATTTCTCGACAGAGCATAAAGTGTCATCTCTATTTCATCAAAGACACTATAATTCATTTCTCCATAAACTTTTCCAAAAAGGGCTCAAAATGGGAAGTCTTGTAACTTCTATAATTCTTTTACTAAAATTATCAGGTATATAAAAACGTACATTTGGATATTCCCTATCAACAGTGATCTTTTTGCTATTACACAGTCATTTCATTCCCGGATCAGAAAAATAAAAATATCTAAGGGCCGCAAACAACAAACAACAATTTTAACTATTGAAAAACGTAAGGGTTATCTATCATTCTGCACAGAGGAATTTCATGTACACCCATTTCCTGTATTTGTTTTCTGACGTTGACGTTTTCGCTTGGCGACAGACACATTGATCGAGTTAGTCAAATAAGAGAATCTACCACTGTACTGGACACGTTGTCATTGAATTATTATAGAATTATGTTCTAAAACTAATTTATCATCAAATGATACAAATAAGTTTGCGCATGATAGTGACACTAGTCTTAAATGTCAATATATCTTAACAAATTATTGTTGTTGAGGTGAAAACGATGACCATTACACAATTAGACAACTGAAGAGTACAATATTTGAAATCTACATGTACTTTAATTGCAATGAAAAAATAACAATGTCAGTCTCTTTAATGGGATCGATTTAGGAAAAGGGGAACATTTTCTGGGTTGTATTGTTTTCCAAACATAGCTGTTTTTTCTATGTATACATGCCAGTAGGAAGTAAATTTATTCTTTTAATTGTTTCTTATCTGCTTAAGTTAGACAAGCTTTAATTGGAAGTATTATGAAAACGACAGAGTTATGAACGACAAACACCGGTACCTTTTTTTTAAGAAAGCCTCACTTGAACCTTTTCATGTGATCTAAAAATCATGACATATTTTTAAAATAAAACTTTTCTAGCCATATGCATAGGAAAATGGTAAACTTTTGATTGCTAAAAGAACAGTAGCATAGAATATTAAGTTGCATTAACAATGGCTTTTTCACAACGTCAACATATGTTTTGACATCTGAAATATATTACAAATGAGATGATTTTAATTTTTCCAACGTCAACTTGTCCTATTGTATAGTAATATCCAGCTATGACCTGCATATGGTATTCACATATCCCGACTTATTTGATACTCAAGAGCCTACAACCATTCCCCACTATAAATTTAGGTCCAGGCTTTTTTGACATCATTGACAGCTGCTTTAAAAATTGAAACTCGTAAACATACCTACCTTGTCATTCATCATTTGCAAAATTATTTTATTAAAACATTCTGATTGTACACAAAGTACTCTGAAGTTGACGTCCAAAAAAAATGTTTGAGTTTTTGATTGACAATATCTATGTGGTTTTTGGAGACCAGTTCTTCAAACAATCTATGGGAATTTCAACTTTGAGCAATTTGACAATTTCAGCTATGAGTACTAATTGCACACCGTTCTTAGCAGACCTATTTTTGTATTCATATGAATCAGAGCAGAGTCTTATGCATGAAAAGAAGTGAACATTTGCTATGGCCTTCAACTCGACATTTAGAAATATCGACGACTTATTGTCGGTTAACAATGGTGATTTACATTCTTATGTCGATACAATATATTCTGGTGAGCTTGAGATGCGTCTGGCACATCTGTTTCATGTTTGGCTATTTTACTCGAAAAAACAGTAATGGTAATCTAACAACCAAAAAATCAAACTGACTATAACTTTACAATCGTCAACATCCTTTACCAATGCAGCAATATACATTCATCAGCAGCAAACAGCGTTTATATATCTCAGTTGATTCGATATGCAAGAGCATGCTCTACTAATGAACAATTTCTAAAACGAGGTAAATTATTGACAAACAAATTGATAAAGCAAGAATATAAGCTGTCTCGTTTAAAGTCGTCATTTCGTTAGTTCAATAGTCGATATAATGACCTTGTCAGCAAATACATGTACAATTTATCCTTGAGTCAAATTCTGTCTCGTTTTGCATACTTATTGTTAGTCCATTATTCATACACTGACTTGAAGACGGGGTTTCCCGTTATTTTCCGATCATGACAAGGAGCACACGGCGGGTGTGACCACCGGGGTAGGGGATTCTCACTCCTCCTTGACACCTTATACAACCTTTGATGTTTTGAAGGTTCATGTGTGCTCTTCTTCTATTTTGTACTGTTCTATGAAATTTTGATCTTGGGTATTGCTTGTTGTCACCATATGTTTCATGCTATTAATAAAGGAAATTTAAAAAACGATACATGTTTGTTTATTTCATTGCATTTGTAGAAGTTTTTTCTTTCAAATCGACCAGTAAACATTTTAAATCATTTCAACATTTCTTCCATCTCTAAATTTAATTCAGTGGGCTGGGTATTTTCGCTTAATGTGTTGATTATCAACCGAGAATAAAACAGTAGCTCTCGTTTTGTGATGTTATGCAGTCGACAAGGAAAATTTATGTTTTGATGATTCATTCTTCGGTTATTCTTTATTTTACCCCCTATACAAATATTTTGTTGAAAAGCATTTGACACTATTTTGTAGTTTATAGCACTACACTTTTCTTGTTATATTTGATTTTATTTTACCTGACCTGAAAACTAAAGTGACCTTTTCTGATAATCCGTAGTCTGTTGTCTGTGTTTTTGCCAGTCCGTTCGTTTGTACGCTACCCGGTATTCAAATTTTCAACTTCTTTTCAAACACTACCAAATTTAATCTACGTACGTCGGTGCAATGCATCCTTGGGTGTAAGGTAGTTCAAAGGTTTTAGATAAATAGCCTAGTCCTCTCATAATGGGAAATGATGACGAAAATATAAGAATAGGCGTTGGGTCATTAAAAAAACCTTCCCAGGAATCTCTGGTTCAGAAAAGTTGACGCGTATGTACCTGATGACTTTTACTTTTCTATCTTTAATTTCCTTTACTTATATAGCAATATGCCTTTGTCATCAACATACGGAGTTTAGTTGATTCGATACAAAAGGGCGTGTTCTAAGTTTGAATGATTTCAAAAAAACGGAGTAAGTTATTGACAAACAAATTGATGAATCAAAAATATTAGCAGTCTCATTTAAAGTTGTCATTTCGCACATTCTATGGTCGATTGATTGATTGATTGTATACTGTTTACAATTCCAGAATATTTCACTGATATGACAAATACCATTGCCGGTGAATTGCTTCATATTGATTATTAGGAAATTATTCTCACACTGCTGTGACACAGATTTTTCCGTTATTTCCCGACAAGGAGCACACGGTGGGTGTGACCGGTCGGCAAGGAATGCTCACTCGATCATGGCACCTGATCCAACCTCTGATGTTTTGGAGGTTCGTGTTTTCTATTATGTTACTTAATGAATTTTTTATCTTGAATACTGTTCTTTGTATCAGTGGACGTATTTCACGTACGTTTTCTGACATAGCGGAGATTCCAAATTTTTAAAATTATGACTACTGGAGTTTGGGTGAGCCGCAACAGAAAAATCAAAGTTTTAAATTGAAATATATATGGAAAATCTTTTAAAATGTCCTTCGGAACACTTCTTTGGCTAAAAAAAACCCTTTATATTAAGTGGAGGCTTCCTGGGATAGTAAAGAAAATGTTTTTTTACCAAGGTTTCCCAGGTGGGCGTTGTAGCCCATGGCCCTCTTTAAAGATAGGTGTGTGCAAGTATATTACATTTTTCCGAAAGTAGGTCAAATTTATACGGATTAAATTTTTATCATTTTTAATTAATATATGTGTGTTCATTGTTCAATTTAAAATCTTGAATCTATTACAATATGATATCAATAATAATAAATAAAACGGGCTCCACACATCTGTAGCATGTAGAAAAAAAAAAAAGCAGTACGTAGAGTTATTTGACAGTTTATGCTCTTAAAACTTACCAACGATATTTACAAACTATCATAAAATGTTAACGCTTGATAAAATATAACTTAAATCTTAAGAGAAGTTCTATTTGAAAACTGTAATTTGGTGTTATACAGTCATTTTCTTTTTTCCAAAAGATATTTATAAAAAATATATTTAATTGATGTTATTCCAGAAACTTTGTTGTTGTAAAAACCATACATACAAAATGAAAAATCCCATCTAAGTCTGTACTGAATATAATGCCTTTGATATTGATTTTTTTATTTATTCAGGATGTAAACACAGCTTCGTTAAGCTATGAAGGAGTTGTGTTATACCGGTAGAGAAATGTCACCCTAAGTAGTAGTTTCCATGTTTAAAGAGGAACAAGAAAAAAACACTTACTTCCTCTACAGAACTCTGCTTTATTTGCAAAAAACGTAATCTTTTGTAGACTAAATAATACTTTAACATTTCATTCATGTTCACAAGAACAGCAGTATAACAGAGCCTTGTGTTCGTACACTATTCCATCAGAAGACTCCAAAGAAAATATACAGAAATCTTATTTAAATTAGCAATTCTTAATTTAGAGAAGACGGTGGATCCGACAAAAAATAAGTATTAACCTAAAAGTAACAATGCTTGTTGCACAAATTAACTTTTTTTCTCCACCTGATCCGGGTGATCCCACATTCTGAAATGTTTCAGAGGTCCGTTTTCGCTCTGATATTTATTGGACTTTTGATCTTGAATACTATTCGTAATCTCCATATATATCATTCTAGTTAGATAATGAAGCAGCAGATGCAAAACATTTTCAAACTTCTGTTATATGTTATCATTATTATTTTCTTGGTACAAAAACAGAATTTAAAATGTTATTTCCACAAAAAATTTCATTCGAATAAAAAGGTAAAGTTAACGAGCACGATCTATCTCAAAGGACTACGAAAAATACATTTGTGTGAAAAGGGCAGAAGCACAAACTCACAGAAATTCCATAGGTGAGGTCAGCTCACAAAAGACACAGAACCCTATGTATAAATCAACTAGAAGGAACATTACATTGTCAAAATCAGTTTAACATTTGGTATTTTTTACGTGTTTCAAATCAATTGTAAAGTCTATGTTTTAATAGTGAATTTAACTCCTGAAACTTCAATCAACCGGATCAGTAGATAGAACTCACAGCGGTTGTGACCAATCAGAGGATGCTAACTCCTCCAAAGCACCTGATCCATGCTCCAGCCTCTGGAATTTCCGTCTTTTATGCCCTCTTTGTGTGTTTGTATTCTTGATAGATTTTCGCTATTACTTCTCGCTATCTTAACCTTTTGCATTTCATTTTGGGAAGTAATCGCTTGATAATGAAAATAGTACAGCTTCAAAATGATCTACATGTACTTAAATATACAACAACTACATTTTCTTGAGGAGTATGATGTGGTTAAAGTGTTTAGTAAATCATAATACAGGTAATGGTATGAATGGGAGTTTGTGATGCATTGCTGTGTTCACCGGCTTATGTAATGTCGTCACATGGACGGTTTTTCTATTTGTCTTTAGGAAAATAATATGGGAGAGATGGCATTCACATGTAAATGAGTAAGACGATTAAACAGACAATAATTACAGACTATAACGTACTTAATAAAATTGCAGAAATATTGAGATATTTAAGGGCAGTTAAGGCAGCATTCATCATTCTTTATTAAACATACTGAGATAACGAACAGTATTCAAGATCAAAAATCCATAAAATTATATAATATAGGAGCAGCGCAAACACGGACCTCATAAATATTAGACGTGGGATCATGTGCCATGGAGAAGTAAGCATCCCCTGTCGACCGGTCACAACGGCCGTGTGCTCATTGTTATGGTCTGGAAATAAGGGAAAAATCCGTCGTCAGTTCAGTGTATAAATAATGGCTTAACAATTAGTATGAAAAACGTCATTCAGCATTTGACTCAATGATCAATTGTATTTGCCGACAAGGTCATTGATACGACCACATAACTGATGACTGCTGATATTCTTGTTTCATCATCTTGTTTGTTAATGATTTACCACGTTTTAGAAAATGTTCTTGTGTTTCGAATCAACTGAGATATATAAAATCCGTATACAGTTGATGGAGGTATATCGCTGCATAAACATAAGTAAGGGGAGCTGACGATTGTAGTGTTAAAGTCATCACGTTTATCAAAGAGCTTGGTTGACAGATTACTATTATACTACGTCTTTTCAAGTAAAAAATCTAAATTTGAAACAGATGAATGAGACTCTGTTGTATGTTTTATTCCAAGCTCACCGTGATATATCGTATCGACAAAAGAATGGAAATTATCATACCATTGTTAATTGACAACGTCGTCGATATATCTAAATATTGAGTTAAAGGCCACAGCAAGTGTTCTTTTTTTCATGCATAAGAATTTTTGTACAAATTCTGCTTCATATGAATACATAAAAGGAATGCTAATATGAGGGTGCAATCAGTACCCACGGGAATTCCTATAAATTGTTGGAATTCCTGGTCTATAAAAAAACATATAGATATTGTCATTTATTAATTTTAGAGGTGGCGATCAGAATCCTAGATCCTCCACTCATTAATCATAGTTACCTCTGCTGTCCTCAACTCAAGCCTCTTTTTGATGGCAACTTCAGAGTACATGTGTGTTCAATCAGAATGTAAAAGAAAATAATTTCGCAAATGACCAATGACGAGGTTAGAAGAAGCAGCTGTCGGTGATATGAAAAAGCATGGACTTTAATTTATTGTGGAGAATGGTGAACATAATGTGCAATATTCAAATTGAAATCTCCATTAGACATTATTAAGTAGGAGTAGAGCAAGCTCGGGCCTCCAAAACATCTAAATTTGGATCGGGTGCGATGGAGGAATTAGCATCCCGTGCCGACTGGTCCCACCTGCCTCGTTATCATGATCGTGAAACAAGGGGAAAATCCATCCTTAATTCGGTGTATTTTTAAGAACCTAACACTTAGCATGAAAAACGACAGTCAGCATTTGACTCAATATAGTTTTTGTGACAAGGTCATTATATCAACCATAGAATTACGAAATGATGACTTCATACGCTTATGGAGGACGCTATACCTACATTGTTAACAGATCTGTAACTTATACCAAGATCTATTAGTTTTTAAATTTTGTTCACTTTATAAATATTTCTTTTTGCATTTCACGCCTCTGATATACTTGTGGGTTCATATTTGTTTATCTCCCATTTTGTGCTGTTTAATGGGCTTCAAGACATGATATTATGCGTTATCTTCCTATTGTATGAAATTTATCGATATCGTTTTACGATTGATAGAGTTCTTTCAATTCATATGTTGGCTTGATATGTACCAATGAGCTTTAAAAAAGAGATGCTATCAATCCCGATGTATTTTTTCATAATTTATTAAGCTTTTACTAGAGATCCATTAATGGTTGTCTGACAACAAGACGCATGGTGATTTCAATTTTTCTTTTGCCAATGGCCCTCCATTGCGTAGCAAAGTGCCCTTGTCGCCTATTTTTTTTATATTTTGTCCAATCCAATTTGTCGATCCAATGTATGGTGGCAGTGCACTGCAAAACAGCTTCTGAAACGGAGAAGGCTTCTGAGATATCAGATGATGAGACAAGGAAATTACATGTTGAGTCATGGCAAGGTCTATGATCGATTCAATGATCTTGTCGTCAAGTTCGTTATATCACGGAGTCCAGTGCGGACTGAAGTCTCTCAAGGCAATTATGTGATTCATGTTTGCTTCCTGATAATGTCTTGGGATTCTTTAGCCCGGTCATAGCGTCGGGTACTCGGCAGATGTGCCCGGTAGGTGGGGATTCATCCGCGTTATCTGTCCCTCTCCCTCTGCTGTCTAAGAGGTCCGTGTTTTCTCATTCCTGATTTTTGTTTTTTCAAAAGACTTTTTAAATGTAAAAAGTGATCATTTGTTACCTTCATATGGGTATGTAAAGATAATGACTTTAATTCAATTAAAACAATTAAATTTTTCAAAAGTTTCATCAGACGCATCGGAGGAAAGCATGTCAATTATGTATAACGTAAATGGAGATAAGGAGCAGTATTCCAGCATTCAATGATAAGTGAAAACAATTTTGTTTACATTCTTGCATTACCACTTGATTTCTCTCTTTCCTTCCTCGTTCTGTTTTATCTGTTCATAGAACATTCCCTCGTGTATTGAATAACCTGGACGTTAAATAAATTCCAAAAGAAACTTAAAGCAACGTTTAGCACACTTTTTTTTCATTTTCTTTTTCACTTAGTAAGAACGTCTGCGTCTTGATATAAAAGTGCAAGGTTCAATGATATTTGCTTTTGCATGAATACCTAATTTATGACATTGCAAGTTTTGCATAACCACGAATGCATTTCATGCTTGCAAACTGAAACATAATTTTTTCAGTATTTATTATTAGTGACTGTCATACTACATTTTCAATTTAACGCCATTTGTTATGGTGGTTCTGTTTTATTTTTGGAGAAAAAGAAGTTACAATTTAAATAGGGTATTGGACGTGAAATTTTTATGACCTTGTCCATTCTGTACTTTTATTAGTTGATAACACATTGATTATTAAAAACGTTAGATTCATATATTTACAAAAGGCCGGATTATTGCTTATATTTTTCAAGATTGGTAAAACAGTTGAGACGAAATGAATTCTAAAGTAATTAAATATACACTATTTGGGAATTGCTGCCACCCCATCAAACAATACTGACAATGCATTATATAAATTAAGTAGATATTCTAATTAGTAGCTATAAAATATAAACGTTTATGTTCAGTGCGGTAATAAATCTCGCTTACATACATGTACTCTCCTTAAACACTAGAGAAATTCAATTTGCAAACAATTTATCATGCCTTCAGTGATGAATGATAATGGTCTCGCATCGTTGTGATGTAATTATTGCAGGTGTGAATTTATCATCTCACACCACAGTTGGCATTTTTTTCACACATTTCAGTTTGTTCTTTATTACATGAAAACGCACAAGATTAAACATTACTATCCCATCATGTTTTAAAGAGTTTTTGATAAATATTGAGAAAAATAATTGAAAAATAATATTGTGATTTTATATCTTAATTTTATCATTTTCTCATATATAGAGATAGAAAAACCCTTTAAAACACTGAAGAGGAAATTTTAAAAAATGAATAACATATAGAATTACAAAATTTTGAGACTTTATTCTTGATGTTTACACCCATTTAAAGTGCAACTTAATACATCTGTGTTAATAAACATTTGTGCACTGAAATGTGCCTTAATTTAATACACGTTAGAACGGGCATTAAACATAATGCATCAATCAAATAAATTAATTTAATAAAAGCAAAATCAGTTAAAAATACAATACATAGAAAAATAAATATCATAAATTGTTACATTGATGTTATCCATAAGAATCTATAAAGTCATTTACCCCGTCTATAACAGACTTAAAAAGCCGATAGATCCTGATAGAAGTCCTGGCCAGTAGGCCGATAAACAATAGAAGTCCCGTGGCCTCCATGGCCTGGATAGAGATTGACTTGCCCCGGAGAGTCCACGACACGAAACTGTCACAGTTATTGTGGAACACAGAGTATTGCCTCTCCCCCAGTCTACGCCTGGCCTTCTTTACACAGTAACTCCTTTGTCTGAGGGTTTTGGGGTACTTGTCCTTCATGATAAGATAAACTCCAGATTTAAAATCCAACGTGTCGGTGTTGTTTTCAATTTTCACCGTCTCCTCTTTGATTTCAGCCACACCCTGAAATAAAAGAATTCTAGAAATCTTCTTGGGAGCGTAGTGTATGATTGTCAGTGATTCCGTGGTAGCAGACACCACCATGTAGTGGTGGTTGTAGCTGTAGTCAAATTTCCACCACAAAAAATGTAGCGTCCGGGGTCTGTGAACCCTTATATGAGATGCTGGCCCTACCAGTCCAATCTGGACCAATTTTTTCATGTCCTCCGCATTCCAAATTCTCCTACAGGGGCATTTCTCAACCTTGTAGTCCCAAGAAAAGATAGATTTCCTCGAGTAAGTCTTTATCAGCATCGATAAAGCTGTAAAACCTTTCCAAACTTAATTCCGTTCTCTCCGTGCAAAGTCTTTGTTTTGTGTCTGTTTAAATCGACAACAGGACGTTTTTAAATAGTTGATGTTTTTAAATACTATAAATAGATTTATGAATTCCCTTTTGAGGTTACTCGGTTTTGTTATAAAATGTAACGAGAGACCGTTGGTCAAATTCACATGGATGACTGACACGCAGGAATGTCATACAATTTTTTTTTAGCTTTTTAAATAATGTTAGATCTTTCATCGACCTTGGCCCATTTTTAAAACAGTTCTGTTTTAACTTTGTAATACACTGTCCTTTTGTGTGTGCACCGCCAAGTGAAATGTGCATGTAAACACATTATGTATATGCGCATTTATAATTTTTTTTAATTTTTCTACAGAACATTTTAATATTTTGTGATAATGGAGATATATTGAAGTTGATTTCTTTTTTGTATATAAAGTGTGTTTATTTGAATACTTATGCAGATATAACAAACACTTTTGAGCACAAAAGTCCATTAAAATAGTAGTAGAGCAAACAATCAGAGGTGGGATCAGGTGCCATGGGGGAGTGAGCCTAACAATGAACGCTAAAATCAAAATTACCCCCCGAATCTTATAATTTCAATTCTTTTATCTAAGATCTCATATGAATACAGTTTGTTATTGAGTCAAATGCTGACTTACGTTTTTCATACTGATTATTAATCCATTTTTTATACACTGAATTGGCTGTCTTTCCGTTATTTCTCGATCATGACAAGGAGCACACGGGGGATTCTCACTCCTCCATGGCACCTAAACCCACCTTCAGTGTTTTAGAGGTCTGTGTTTGCTCTAATCTTATTTTGTATTTTTTATGGACTTTTGATTTTGAATACTGTTCGTTTTCTCCATATGTTTCAATATAGGTATATATGAAGTTCACATATAGGCCCTATATAATGTTAAGGTTCATAATATTCATATCCATAACTTCCCTTACTTATGCAGCAATTTACCTTCATCACCTGCATACGATGTTTATACATCTCAGTTGATTCGAAACTCAAAAGCATGCTCTACGTATGAAAAAATCCGAAACGAGGTAAATTATTGACAAACAAGTTGATGAAGCAAGAATATCAGTAGTCTCGTATAGTCATCATTTCGTAAGTTCTATCGTCGATTCAATAACCTCGTCTGCAAATACAATTTATCATTGAGTCAAATGTTGACTAACCTTTTTTATACTAATTGTTAGTCCATTATTTATACAACGAATTGACGACAAATTTCTACATTATTTCCTGATCATGACAAGGAGCAGACTGCCTGTGGGTGTGACCGGTCGGCAGGGGAAGCTCACTCCTCCATGGCACCTCTGATGTTTTGAAAGTCCGTGTTTGCTCTGTTCCTATTTTGTATCGTTTTATGGCCTTTGATACTGAATGTTGTTCGTTGTCTCCATATCCTTCATCCAGGGTTTTACAAGTGTATAAGAAAAGATATCAAACTCAGTCTTTATAATTCAAATTTTTGTCATGAACTGAAAACAAGCATATAATTCCAAATCAAATTAATATTATCTAACTTGATTTTAAAGTAATACATTTAAATGACGTGTTCACACAAATTTTTTTTATGAATTTACATGAAATTGATTTTACTGTTTCTCTATATACATAAATTTACTTTGATAAACAGAAAAACAAATATATTAATATATTTTCTTTTTACATAGCACACCCCAAAACGTGTGTTAAAACATTCTGTTTTCTGATAGGTTGTCACCTGAAAAATACGTTTATAAAAATACAACATGTATCATCAATAATTTTTAAATCCGACATAAAATATATTGTAAAAATTTTTAAAATATTGAAGAAAATGTTTCGCTGATAATATAACGATAACTGTTTTTTCATCTTGCTCTTCTTCTAATCAAATCAAATAAGCAACTCTTAGGAAAAAAGAAAAAATAATTTTCAGCCCGAGGCTGTAACAAATTAAAATTCAGAAATGTTTAGTGATATCTAACAAAATAATTATATGTTAAATACTGTCAAAAACAGTTCAGCGCTACTTCAAGGTAAAGTGAGTACTTTTCGACGAAATGTAGCAGTGTTTTGAGCTAATTAGAGGAAGTTTTAAAACACAGTTCTTAGTGTCAGAAGTGGAAAGCCCATTTCATGAAATCGCTGTACTTAACAAAAACATATTTTCAATATATTTTTTTAGAAGAGGACCTATCATATATTTGATAAATCTTTCCTTCTGATAAAGTTCAATTTAAGAAACTGTATTGTACTGTCTACTCTTTATTGTTGACATAAAATTCCATTGTTACCATTATAGACATTTTTTTCAAAGTAATCTTATACGCAAATACTAAATTGAAAATGTGAAAAATAATACACGTGTACTAAAGTCTTATTTTGAATTAAAAACTCATACATTTTCATCACTTGGAGTACAATAAGCTATCATTATCCATCTACATTGTAAAAAAACACAGGTAACATTCCATATTTCATCACTTGAATGAAACATATGAAAATAACGAACAGTTGATTGATTGATGGAATATTGTTTAACGTCCCTCTCGAGAATTTTTCACTAATATGAAGACGCAACCAATTGCCGGTGAAGAGCTGCAAATTTTGTCCTATACTCGGCACTCAGGGTCATTGAGCAGGGAGGGATCTTTTTCGTGCCAGCACCTACTGCAACACGGAACCTCGTAAGGATCAACTCCTTACTTCGAAACTCTTTAACTCCGCAACTCTAGAGCAGACTATCTAACCACAAATAACTAACAGTATTCAAGCTCAAAAGTCAGTTAAATAAAACAAAATTGAAACACAGCAAAACATCAGATGTGGGATCAGGTACCACGGAGGGATAAACATTCCCTGCCGGCCGTTCACACCCGCAGTATGAATGTAAAAGTACACGTCTTATCTGTGTATGAAGCATTTTAATTGTTTCACAATTGAAGCACTGTTAGTCTTTTTTTCAGTAACCCTGTACCAATACTATTATTATTTTCAAGTACATCATTATCTGTCAGAAATCAATCAATCCTTTTTCGTGAACACTTCGAACAAATAGAAGATAGTATAAACAATTGTTTGGCTTAAATTCTACCGGTGATAAAAACTTCTTGATTATAATCCACGGCACATAATCCCTATACTTTAGAGATCCCTGTTTGCTCTGCCCAAGATTTGAATTTTTTTAAAAAAGACTTTTGAGCTTACATTCTGTTTGTTATTTCCATTTATTTCATATAAACTTTATTGTTTGTAGTTTTTTTTATTAGATCTGTCACCGTCCGTTATCTTCATCCCTTTCTAGTCTTGATTATGCTGTAACTCAATAAATTTTTACAGAGGAAAATATTTTTGATGTGTAAAGAAATGTGTTTGACAGAGCATTTACTGGACCCAGCAATGTTTTGTTTGTAAGGAATTTTAAGACGTTAAGGAATCCAGTGTAGGAAGGATTGGTCGATCGTTAAACCAAACCCACCTTCCTGAACTGGAGTTAAAAAGTACTGTAGAATGATACGTGGTTTTGAAGAATGTCATCCTTAGAACATGTTAAAAATTTCAATCAAAACGTTTCATGAAATATAGAAGAAAAAAGGAAAATGAAGTTTCTAGGGATTCCCCCTTCATTCGTCTGTAAAGTGCTTATCGATTAATAGTTCATTTTTTCTATTTATTTTCTTCATAATATTTGTAGAAGAGAAGAAAATGAGTTTTTAAATTGTTTATCAAGGAAACATTTTAAGTGTCTTAATCTAAAAGATTCAATTGATATTTTACATTTTGGCTTTTCTTAGGAAACAATTTGAGGACTCTTAGTTTAAAGTACATGGATATCCGAAATAAATTGTAGTAGTTTTTATCAAAACATTATAAAGACTGATAGTGGCACAACTGTAACAGTTCCTTTTAAGCAAAATAACTAATATTTAATAACATGTACCTGCTTTACAATTACATTCACATTATTTAAAATGTTCAGAAAGTTAAATACAGTGAATGATATAGTTTACAATTATGTTAGTTACATTGTTATTCGAAACAACGATAAACCTTTAATTTTTAAGAGGAAGCTTAAGACGTTTACTGTACTTCAAAATAAATAAGACGGTGGTCAGCAGTAAAATTATGTTTATAAACAAAGTAGCTGTGTGATTATGCTTGCTTGAAAAAGGTGAAGATTGCAAACATTGATCGATCTTAAGACTTTAAGCACTACAATTCCATGAGAAGGGTTTAAAACATTGTCATTGTGGAGGTTTCAACTTTCTTTAAATTAACTTGTTCAGATTAATCCCTGTCCTGCAATGTCATGAGCAAGTCAGAGTCATAGACTGACCTACGTCAGCTGCATAAACATCAGTAATATAGATATATGTAAAAGAACTTGATATGTTAAAGAAATCTACAAGAAACTCGGAGCAAATGGTTGCTTATTTCATTCTTGTTTATGTCGGTAACATCCGCCCCAGACTTTCACCGATAATAAATAAGAGATAAAAGTCTATTTGATTTTCATTTTTTTTTAAATTAACAGCTGCATCTGCTACTCAGCAGACTCAAATAATTCACCCTTTCTTTCTGCACAATTCTAAATTTATGCACCTGCAACTGTATTGCGACTACAAGATGTTGAAATTGAAGCTTAAGTTTCGAGTTCTATTTTTAAATCCTTTGATTATGCTCTGCAAATCATAAGACCATTAACAATTCATTGAAATCTAATCTGAAATTCCCAAGAACGTAGAGCAACAATTTATCGTATTCCTGTACTTTATGATGACAACAATTACTCATGGGAGGGGCTGTTCTAGCATTTAAAAACGAAACTAAGTATATGCTTCAGTTTCTGATTGACAATGTTATGTTGTGTTTAGAGACCTGATCTTCCAGCAGTCTAAATTTACTAACCTTTTCATCGTTCATGAGCAAATGTGTTTCGTTATTAACATTCTGTATGTGCAAACAAGTACTCTGAAATTATTATTAAAATGATGCTAGCGTTTTTGTTTTCAACTTCTGCTTTTTAGGAGATCGGGTATTTCAACAAGCTGTTGGAATTTTCATGGGTGCCACCCTTGTTAGCAGACGTACTTTTATATTCTTCTACATGAGATGAAAACACTTTTTGTCACCTTCAACTCAATATTTAGATATTTCGACAATATCATATCAATTAACAATAGTTATTGTCGACTCGATGACAAATATGATAAGATGAACGGCATTCAAGCTTAAAGGTTCAATAAAAATAGAAACTAGGAGCAGAACGGACATGGACCTCCAAAACATCAGCGGTGGGATAAGGTGCCATGGAGGAGTAAGCATCATACCTGCTCCTATTCATGATCGGGAAATAACTGGAAAATCTTTTGACAATTCAATGTACATTTGTAAATAATAGCCTAACAATTAATATGAAAGATGACTGTAAGCAATTGACTCAACAATAAATTGTATTTGCTGATAAGGTCAACACCTCGGCCAGAGAACTTTAGTAAGAAATTATGATTTCAATTGATTTATTGTATTTTGTTTTACGTTCCATACGAGAATTTCATACTCATGAAGAGACGTCACCATATACCGGAGAACCCTAACAAAAAAAAATGTTAACTATATAGTGATAACTTTGACACTATGAAACCTTTGCTTTACCATAGTGTTCACTATAAAAACTTTGCTTTACCATAGTGTTCACCATGAAAACTGCTTAACTATGGTAAAAACTATGATCTACTATAATGATAACTTTGAAAACTTGATTCACTAAAGTGAACACTTTGAAAAGTTTGATTGTAAACTATAGGCTAGTAAACTATAGTTAACTATGGTATTATTTTGTTAAGGGCTTAATGTTTTACCTTTACTCGGCACTCAGCACCCTTAAGCAGTGAGGGATCATTATCGTGCCAACGTCTGTTGCGATACAAATTCTCCGTTTTTAAGGTCGCATCCGAAGGATATGTAACTTTCACTTTAAGTGCCGAGCGCAGGGCGAAGGAACAGTTGCTACCCATTTTTTACTTAGGTCAGTTGCGGCTGAGATTCGAGCTCACGACCTCCCGTTCACAGAGCGAGATATGGTGATTTTAAACGAGACTGTTGGTAATTTTGTTTCATCAATTTGTTTGTCAATAATTTACCTTTTTCTAGAAATGGTGAATACGTAAACGTTTTCTTGTGTATCGAATCAACTAAGAGATATAAACCCGCATACAGGTGATGGAGGAATATTGCTGCATAAGTAAGGGAAGTTGACGATTGTAAAGTTAAAATCATTACATTTATTATTAATGTCTTTTTCAAGTAAAATATCAGCATACAAACTATTTGTTACGGTTATCTGGAAATGTGTTTTATTTTCAGATAGGATTTATCAGACAAAAGCTAATTGTATCGTTATAACTAAGCTTTGTCATAAACTTTATAACTTCAGTTTGTTCAATTGTCGACAACTCATACTTAGGTAGGAATATATCCTTATCATCAGCATACGGGTTTCGTTTCTCTCAATGTATTCGATACGGCGTTTATATCTCTCAGTTGATTCAATACGCAAGAACATGCTCTACGTATGAACAATTTCTAAAACGAGGTAAATTATTGACAAACAAGTTAATGAAACAAGAATATCAGAAGTCTCGTTTAAAGTCATAATTTCGCAAGTTCTATGGTCGATACAATGACCTTGTCAGCAAATACAATATATCATTGAGTCAAATGACGTTTTTCATGCTAACCGTTAGTCCATTGTTTATACACTGAAATGACGACGGTTTTCCGTTATATCCCGATCATGACAAGGAGCACACAGCGGGTGTGACCGGTCGGCAGGAGTTGCTCACTTCTCTATGACACCTGATACCACCTCTGATGTTCTGGAGGTCTGTGTTTGCTCTGCTCCTGTTTTGTATTGTTTTATGGACTTTGATATTGAATACTGTTCTTTATCTCTATATCCTTCATATACACAATACAGGTGATTCAGTGGAATAGGTTCATCGTTTGAATAATTACAAAAACGTTTTTTCAACCTAATCATTAAAATGAAAAGAAGGTAATTTATTTTATACAATGAATAAAGAATATTAATTTATTTCGTAGCAATGGGGCTGCACAGGGACAATGAATGTAAAGAATATCGCTAGAACCATAATCGGGGATGAAACAGTCACTGGATACATAAATGGCTAAAAAAAACATTTATAGCCATAAGAAAAGATTTTTTTTTAATTTAGAAACCTTTTCTAAGGAGTAACAAAAAGATATTCCTACATTTTTAAAAGAAGTCATAAACATTTTAAAGTGGTAAGGAGGTCATAGGCATAAACCAATATCAGAGCCATAGTCATTGATGGGTTGAAGAAACTCCGAGGAAAGGGCTGATTTCCCAAGTCCTCTGAACCTACTGGTTTCTCTAACATCCGTTCAGGCTTTTCAACTTCAATTCAATTCAATTCAATTCAATTCTTTATTGCAAAAGACATACGTCTTATAGCATTTATACAATATAAACAAATGAAATAAAGAAATTAATAATGGCTGGTCAGTCTTGTAAACCCTTATGAAACATGCACATATATACATATAAACTCATTTTAACAGTCTTTACAGTTCATATGGAGAATGACATGTAATAAAGCAGATAAAATCATATCAATCATATAATAATATAGGAGTAACAAATCAGCAAATGACACACCATTACATTATTAAATCATTTCTAAGCGCGAGGGCTTTATAGATAAACTTCCCTAAATTACATAATTCTTTTACATTATTCACACTTAGCAACTGTATTAATTTGTACATAGATGGCCTATACCAATAATATTTTTTCAAAAACTTTGTACGCAATGTTGAATAAATTGGGCAAACAAGTAAAAAATGGTATTCATCTTCAATTTCTGTAGTACATATTTTACAGAATTTTTTGTCTCTTGTTATATTTTTATGCCTACCAGTTTCAATAAACAGATTATGCGAAGACAACCTCATTTTAGAAATACATTTTTTGTACACCTTTGGTATCGATTTTTCTAAATAATATTGCAAGCAAAAATTGTCAATTAAATGTTTATAAATATAACATTTTGATTCTATTTGCATTTTGCTATATAGGGTCTGTATAAAGTGATCATTAAGTCTTTGACGAATGATTGGCAGACAGATCCGACTATTCAGATTCCTTTGGTCGTTCCACATACAGTAAAACACGGTTATAGCGAAGTCCTTGGGACCTGTTAATCTAATTCGCTATATCCGTAATTCGTTATATCCGTATAACGAATTCGTGTCACCATATATAGCGAATTCACAATATGCATGTTTTCCTTCAAGTGTTACTATCAAATATGTTAGGGAAGCAAATATCACAAAACATATCTTCGATAACTAAGGTTTTTAATATGATTTGAATTTTATATACAAATGCTGAGAGAAAATAAAGTCAGTTTAATTACTCAAATTTTGAAATCTTTGAAAGTTCGTTATAGAAGATATAAAATTCATTATATTTAACCTCAACGGGACTCAAAATTAGTTCGCTATATCCGTAAATTCGTTATATCAGAATTCGTTATAACCGTAAAATTTTACAAAGATTTGTAAAGAATTTTGCCGGGGAACCAGAAACACTTCGTTATATCCGTGAATTCGCTATATCCGTGTTCGTACTAAACGTGTTTTACTGTATACCCAAGGCCCAAACAATGTAATTGCTCCTTGATAAACTTTGCCCAACTTTGATAATTTTGCTTATCATTTTCACAACTACAATAAGACCAATCATAAGCAGCTCTTAATATACAATTTTCAGACTGTAATAATTTAAACCAGAATTTAAACATTCGATAAATACGAATAAGGTACATGGGTAGACGTCCTGTCTCAAAGTACAACATGGACGTGTTTGTAGTTTTACGGACACCGAGTACATATCGTATAAACTCAAGATGAACCTTTTCAATGTCTTGGCCTTTGTGGGATCCCCAAACTTCACATCCATAGTTTAAGATACTACACACATAGGTATCAAAAATAGAAAACAAAGTACAATGATTTAAATAAAGCTGCTTCATTGTTGATTTAAGAGCGAACATAGCCTTGCGACCTTGTGCCGCTAATTGTTTTTGGGCATTAAGGAATTTACAGTTATAGTTAAACACAATGCCTAAATAGACAAACTGGTCCACTATTTCTATATTTTCACCATTATAAGTCCATTTTTCATTTGCGCGGACTTTCCCACCATTTTAAATCAAATGAGAACTGAAAGCGGGGGTTCTCCATCAGCTGTATTATTGTGTTGGTCCCAACACGGTAATTTTTTCTCCGACACAGTAAGGATTCAAATTTTATGCGTGCGACACAGTAAACATTTTGCCAGACACAGTAAGATCTGTGATACATGTAATAAGAAAATCCAAATGTATAATTATATTCTCTGTAACTGAAACCTTAATCAAACAATTCTACCGTCTTTCAATTCTAAAAGGTAGAGCACTGAATTAGGGCTTCATCTTGGATAATCAATTATCTTCTAGACCCTCGCTGGACTTTACGCATGAAGGAACAAAGACAAATAAGTTCTTTTCACACTTCCATGAAACAGTTAATTAGTAGTTGAATTAAAAAACTTTGTATTATTTTTTAAAGATATTTAATTATGTCTTCTCTATAGAGTAACGGCTCAAGAATTATGTAATTCGATAATTCGATCAAGAAAACTGACAAAAAAATAACGGCAAATTTACTTTCCAAAATGGTAAGTAGTTCGACTGTATCGACCAGAATTTCCTCTGCTCTTCAGAACATGTGGTTTTATTATTTATCAATACGTGCGACCATACCATTTGTGTAACGAATTTGTGATATTTTTTTTAAAGTGTGTGCAGGTATTCTTTTGTAATTATCATGAAAAGTGATTCATTTGCAAATTTAATGGCGAAAATACCGCCAAATTTTAGTGCTTCGCGTAAACTCTGCAACACAGTCAAATTTCAAAGGAGAGAAACCCTGTGAAAGGCCTTTAGATTTCCATTATAAAAAACGGTAAAATGACAATTTCACAATTGTGATTGTTGAATATTGATTATAAGTTAACTTTCATTCTGTGCTTTTGCCCTGCAAAGCTTTGACACATAAACCATTGGTAGGAACTTTATATCAAACTTTTACGAGATGTATCGAATTCCTGTGTTATCAAAAGAAAAAAAAATAATGTCTTGGAAATGCTGTGAAATTTTACAAAAAATTATAAAACACAATTAACAAATATAAGAACTACATTATCTAACCATGTTTACCAGCGTTAATAAAAACTGGAAAGACAGGCCTAGAATTTTTTTTTATAACATGCAATATCTATTTTACCGCCAGGCCTTGTTTCTCAAAAACTTAAAACAAGGGACATATATATGTATTTTTTAAGTGCCAAAATTAATCGTTCTTCTTATTTAAAACATTTCATTAAAAGCAAGTTTTCATTATTCGAAGGTAATGTAATATAATTAATATTTTTCCATTTGCTTTGTTTTTCTTGTAAAACAGCCGTAGAAATTGATGTGAATAACGTTTTTCTGTAAACTCACGCGTAGACATACACGGAGAAACGTGCTCTAACTTGACGCCATAATGAGCCTTACCTAAATACTCACCTTCTGGCAACATCTTCTTGCATTATTGCCACAATATTGCAGCAACATTCTGGCAATACATTGCAGCAATATTGCGGCAATATCGTTTTTCGCATTCAAATTAGATTTGCGGCAATATTATCAGAAAGGTGTTGCGGCAATGTTGCTGCACTGCAGTACTACCTATATAAATTGGTATTTAATAGAAATAATGATCTATCAATCTAACAATTAACAAACTGTGCTGAGGAATAAATCAATAGCATAATAAGCTACAGAGTCAGTAAGAAATAGGTACTTAACTCCTTCCATGGCAAAGATTTTAAGAACTTCTAAACAAATTGATATTAAGATTTCGATGCATTGTTTTAGTATTTCTTATAATATTTGTACATACCAATGTATATATATATTCTGAAAGCAGGTATTGTGTAGTTTCAGAAAATGATTATAAAATTATCGTTTCAGTTGCCATGGCAGCGAAATACACCATAATCATGCTGGAATTTCCATTTATTCAAAAATGAGTTTCATTCTAGTTTTTTTGCTTAGTTAAATATATTAAAAATATTTTTAAATAAAATGGCTGAGCATGCTCACAAATGCCTAATGGGTAATTTTAGATCTTCTGGTGACATTCTTGCAATACTGACAGAAATTTTTTTTCCTGGCAGCATTGCCAGAATGTCACCACAAATTGTTGCAGCTATCAGTGATATTTCACTAACCCAAAAAGCTTATTTCTGGTGACAAAAATATGTTGCTGCAATGTTGCCGCAATATAGCAGCAATATTGCTGCAATAATTTTACTTTGGTAAGGGAGGCTACAGAGATCTTAGTAAAAACATAAAGATATAGGGCTGCATGAAATTCAAAAACTGAGTATATTTTTATGCTTTAAGACATTGAAAATGTAAATATAAGGAATTTTTTAAGTGTGGAGTGAATTATTTGTGTGTAAATCACTTGCACGCAGGTATATTTTTCTAGTGCTTCATGAAATATGCCTGCGTGACAATTATGTGTAATTTAAACACCAATAACTCACATAATTTTTTTTTTTAAATCCTTAATTCAATAGTATCGATTCTTTTTTTCTCTTTAGAAGCAATAGAGATTAATGTAGGATCTATATTACTGGCACAATTTTAAAAAAAAAGAAAAGGGATCAGCATGTTATGCGGCACTACAGACAGACAAATTGACACACGACGTTGTCAAAAACCTCTACAAAGTAAAAACTTAAAGGAACTTTTCATGTGAGTTATGTATCATTTTGGTTTATTTTTTTCATTTTTAGATACCGATGTTAAGTTTATTGATATTAGTACTCTATGCTTTATTCGTAAACATTAAAATAAAAACAAATCTGTTCAGTATATCAGAAATGGTACGTGAGAGAGTGCTACTAAGGATACACACTTGCATATAAACAGCATGCACTTATCACCACAAGTTCGTATATTGAGAACATACTTGACATTTGATTTCTACACTTAACAACACAAACATTACAGTAAGCTAATGGGATCGTGTGAATCAAATGATTGCGATACACGTGGTAACTTTTCAGCTGTAATTGTTTTTAGTTGTTTATTATTTACTTGTAGAACTCTGATTAACTTTGGAATTCCCCTAAACATCTGGAACTTTAAGCTGCATGATCAGGTGATTACTACGCAATTGCTTTTTTTTCTTTCTATTTCATCAGCCGCTTATGGATTTTTTCTTCCTTTTTATTCTATTTTAATTTGACATTACGTTGAGCTTATTAACTTTCAACATTAAGGATGAAGAATGTTTTTAAGTATATGTTAGATAAAATCACTTTTAAAAATACAAATAACATAGTACAAATGGACATTCACATATTTTCAAAAGTCGTTGAATAAATGATAAATCATACTATACATGTATATTCACGATCAAAATTATTAAACATCTCTCTCTCTCTCTCTCTCTCTCTCTCTCTCTCTCTCGGCTTTTTGAGTCAATAATTTTCAAATAAATTCTCAAATAAATTTTTTTCGTTGTACAGTTCAGAAACTGGACTTGTTGACTTCTTGCCATGATTGTTGTGAATTTTTATAATTGATTAGCTTTTTCCCCGGGTGTCCAAATAACAAAGGGCAGCAGTGCTGTTGTTTAGAGTTCTGTAATTTAAAGTAGCGAATTCTACTATGTTAATTTATTGAGACACGCAGTATATGCTAATATATTATATTGAGTGCACTGTAAAGCTATTGAAAAGAGAGAAATTTAAACATTTCTTCAATTTTTTTTTCATCCAGCTATATATAACACTTATTTACTGAAATTTACTTTTTGAAGTTATATATATAGCCAAGTTGAAACTTTCAATCGTATCCCTAGTGTCCCATTGACAATCCAATAATAAACTAGACACAGTTTTCTTTATGTCGGAAAAGAGCTGATGCTGATTACTACTAATCCTTTAAATGAATGTATTTTGACTAGACTAGCAAACGCAGTTCTCGTCACTGAACTTAGTGTTCCTCTGTCTGATTTTGTTTCTACTTGCAAGGGAAAACAATCCAATTAAATTGTAGCATTTTTTCTGTTTAGAAACGATATGATTTGAAATTCCATATTGGTTGATAGTTCCATCAAAATTAATGAGTCCGTATTCCGGTTAAAAAATTTTACCATCAACAATAATTATAATTGAGAAGGTTTTAAGCAAAACTGTTTTAATTTGATACCATAGTGCATAATTTTAACTTACAACAAATACTTTAATGTGGCTTTTTTAGGTGCATATATATACGGTGTCTGAAAAAACCTGTTTTACCAAACTAAAAAAAAAAAAATGAAATGATTTAATATTTGATCGAGATAACAATGTTTTGAAAAGAAATAAAGAAGATGTTTTGGTTGAATCAGAAGATAGGTTTGCACACACTTTTGAATTATAAATAGACCTTACGATCAGTTGTTTACTGTATGAACTTGGTGTCTTCATGATAACTATGATTTCATGTTTCAAATAAACCTGCCTAAAGATAGATTGCATGCAATTATTCAGATATGCATGGTATGTGTTAATATGTAAGGTGCCTTTGCTATCACTTACAGCAACTAGATTTGAATTTAGATCAACTCAAGTTTCTTAAATTTATACGTCTATAGTATCCTTGAATGATAAGAAGGTAATAATCAAGTATTAAAGCTCAAAAGTCAATTCAAACAATTAAAAAATCGGGAGATGAGCAAATACGGTCCACTAAAACATCAGAAGAGCCGAGCAAATAAGGGCCTCTAAATAATCAGAGGTGGAATCAGATGCCATGGAGGAGTGAGCATCCCCTGCCAACCGGTCACACGCACCTTGAACTCCATGTCATGATCGCCAAAAAATCGGAAAAATTCGTCGATGATTCAGCATGTAAATATTATTGCCCAATTATTAGTTTGAAAAAACGTTAATAAGCACTTGACTTAATTATAAATGTTGTATTTGCTGAAAACCCTATTTGGTGACTTCATTCTGATTGGACATAAAGTACTCTTAAGGTGATATCAAAAAGATGCTTGGGTCATTGACAATATCTATTTGGTTTTTTGAAACCATGTCTTCCAACAATTTATTGGAATTCCAATGAGTACCAATTGTATCTTCCTAATAATAGACGTTTTGTGGTATTCATATGAAGCAGAATATGTCAAAAATCGATGCGCAAGAGCATGCGCTGCTTAAAATTTCTAAAAGTAAATTCTTGACAGACAAGTTGATGAAACAAGTATAATAGCATTCTCTTTTAAAGTTACCAATTCATAAGTTCTATGGTCGACGCAATCACCTTGTCAGCAAATACAACTTATCATTGAATCAATGCTGACTGGAAGACATTTTTCATACTAATTGTTACTCCATTATTTACACATTGAATTGAGGAATGATTTTAACCTTATTTCCCGATCATGACAAGAAGCCCATGGCAGATGTGACCTGTGAAAAGTGGATGCTCACTTTTGCATGGCACCTGATCCCACCTCTAATGTTTTGGAGGTCAGTATTTACTCTGCTCTTTTTTTTGTATTGTTTTATGGATTTGTGTAAAAACTAAAACAGATTAACTTTTTTCTTCAGTGTCAGGTTAATGATAGAATTTAGAATGGTTAAAAAATATAAAAGAAAAATGGCATTTTAATGCTATTAAAAAAAGAAAATCCATCTTTGCATTCTTGTGTTTTTATTTCTTTATTCTAAAAAGATATATATTTTAAAACAGCTTTTTGAGTGTTGAAGATTTTCCTTTTCATTATAAGGTATATATTTAGATTTTGACTTGAAGGCACACAAGTGAAGAAAATCATTCAGTGGAATGAATTCGTAAAGATTCGTGAACGTTTAATGGACGAATACCTACCAAGCCCTTTTTTCATTCATAAAATCCAACAATTAAGGCATATGATGTCAGCCCCCGCCTCCAACTAGTTTGAATGGAAGGTGATTCCCCATAACTCTGGAAAAGACTAACTTGTCTTCGTATACCCGATTAATTTTACGTTATTTCACATAACATTGAAATACAGTGTTTACATTTCTATATACGTATAAACTCTCCTGTGTTGGTTTTAAAATTTGAAATTGTCCAATCACACTGGACAATGAAATGATTGTATCGTACAAGAATTTTGTTTTTATTGACATTGCAAGTTTGAAAAGATAAACTTCGAAACTTTGACAAGATATCCCACATTTTTTAATTTTGTATTGAATTAAAAGTTTTAGAAATAATTTGCAGTAAGTACTATGTGTAGCACTTGGGTTTTTACGATCATTACAATAACCAGCATCAAAGTCCATGTCTTAGCTCATTTTTCTAGATACTTATATTATTGCTTAGAAGCCTCTTATAACTATATCAAACTTTAATAATTCAAACCAGAACACAATACAGTTATGTGTTATTATCTCGCTTTTAATATGAGGAAAACACACTCTGGTGAATGATTTGTTAAGATGTATTCTTTGTTCTGTTAGAAATTAAAATCGATAGCAATCTGAGAAGTGTTTAAATCTTACAAGTACTTCACAAGACCAGGAAGTCCCCAGTCATTATTATCGCTGCCCTGTGTGTATACACAACATGCCCTTAGCGATCAATCCGACTTGTATCTCATTATGAATGCCTGTAAACTACCAACTGTGAAATTCGATATCTCTTCTCCGGAAGACAGCAGATGAAACGTGGACATGTACGTTGCACCTTGAATTTTTACCTGTAAAAATAGCAATATATTTTAATAGGGTTAAGAAGATAAGATATTAAATTTCAACCTTTTGTTATTTGAAAAAATGAATGATTTTTTGGAATGAAATATGTGGAGATAGAGAACAGTATAAACAGTATAAACAACACTACTTCTACACCAACTTTTTTTTATACATTTGTAACACTTATTGACCAAAATAGTTCAATAGGCTTTAGAAGTATTTATAAATAAAGTGGGGTTTAAACAATAAATTACGACATTAAATAATTCGCTCTCTATAAATATTAGGTTTTCATAAGTTGCGAATGTGATGTCAATAAGAAGTTTGATTTATTTATTTATTCACTTATTTGTTTATCCCTTTGTTATTTATTGTTCAATTTATTTTTATATCTTTTAATATATTTTATAGTTGCTTTAAATTCACCTTTAATACTCTTTAAAAGATTTTTTTACTTTTTAATTACTCATTACAAAACTGTTTCAGTCTATGTATCTCAAAAACGTTAAGAGAAAAGAATAAGCTGATCTGATTGGTTAACAATCAAAATAGATTACATTTTTGTAAATCGTAAAAGAATCAGCTTCGTTTTTATATTGCTGAGTATATCCTATATGAACCTAGATTATTTTAGTCAATAAAACTTCGATAATGGGTTTTAAAATTTTGTTGTTGGCTTTCATGTAACATTTCTTTTTGTCTCTTTCTACAATACAAACATTAAAGTAGATAAAAGCGATAGTTACAATGTACATACTGGAGGATATGTAAGTCATAAAGGCCTAATTAAAATAAGTAACTTATAGCTTTAAGACTCATCTATTTTCTTTCCCTTTTTATTCTTGAGTTTTGT
This sequence comes from Saccostrea cuccullata, assembly GCF_032062105.1. Taxonomy (NCBI): domain Eukaryota; kingdom Metazoa; phylum Mollusca; class Bivalvia; order Ostreida; family Ostreidae; genus Saccostrea; species Saccostrea cuccullata. The sequence continues at coordinate 165,863 of NW_026926945.1, read as the reverse complement.
TTTGTTTTTCCTCCGTTTTTTTTTTTTTTATTAATCCTTGTCTTTTAAACGCAAACGAAGATGAAGGCCATTCAGCCCCGCCTTCCATGAAGCAATAGGGAAAATCCAGTTCATTCTAAAAATAAAGTAAGAACTATAAAAGACAAATGTTTTTCATGATTTAAGGTTTAACCACAAGGCAAAAAGATATTTTTTATGTAAGTTCAAGGAAAAATTATCAATATACTATCGACATGCATACTGCATACGATTACTTGACTGTATTCAGAAAAACAGATCTTGTCTCACAAAAAGTTGAAAAAAGGTTACACGATGCTTCGGAAGTGTTGAGAATGGTGCAGTGTGGTGATATTGGGCCAGCTTCCCATATCAGAGTTCGCAGACCTCGCTCCCTTCGTATTTTGTGGTGGACATTTGACTATAGTTACGATCACCACTTCTTGGTGACCGAGGTAAAGGAAACGCAATTAACAATCATTCACTATGCACCGAAGAGGATTTCTATGATAATTCTGTTAAGGGGGGTAGCGGAGATTATTGAGGAGACTCTGATACCGGAGGATAAGGAGGGGATCCTGGATTTTAGTTCTGGGGTGTTCCTCGTAACGTGTGACTGCTACCCAGAGACACACAAACAGAAAACTGACGCTGTAAAGAGGGCCAAAAGACGACTAGGGGAGAGGCAGTACTCAGTGTTTCACAATAACTGTGACAGTTTTGTCTCGTGGACACTAGTTGGTAATTCGTACTCACACCAGGCAATGAATGCCAAGGGACTTCTTTATTGTATTGGAATCTGTGCAAAATGTTGCATTAAAATTTATAGAACCTTAACGTTTATTAAAAACGGTGTTCGTTTAAGGTAATAATGATAGCTTTTGATTTTTTATGTAAATGTACTGTTATGATATTTTTAAGTATTATCATTTTTATGCCCATTGACCACAAAGCGTTTGCATCTGAAGTATATAACAATTTTATGAATTCAGAAAAATCTTCAACTTTTGATGTTTGAAATGACCTGCTGAGCGAAGCTTGAAAATACTTCACTGATATCCTCAATAATGGTGCAAAAGGGAACTTATTTTTATAAGGAAGTATATTCGATAGTGTTTTACTTCCTCTTTAAAAAAAATTAAGCTAAAGACCAGAGATTTCTAGATTTGTTTTATGTTTTCCTTGCGTATGTTTGTATTTGTTTTCTCTGTTATTTTTTACAGTTTAATTACTAAGGTTTAATATATGCAACGAACACATATACACTATTTTACTAGAATCTTTCCCACTGAGTATTTTCCAAGAAGTTCTTCAATTAAATTCATAACACTATCATTCTAGTATTTTTATAGATTAAAAATTCATATAAATTGCACAGAGGGTTTATCGAATATCAAATGATGTGTTTTTAAAGTAAAAGTAAACAACAAGAAGTATGGTTTGGCTGGTATTTTCTTCCGATTTTATTCAGAGAAATTGTATAGCATTACTAATTATCATCGTAAATTCACACAATGACCTCACATATTAGAAAGTATTCAACAGATGAAAAAACAAACAAATGATGTTCAAATCTACACTGAGAGTGCTTTTAGAATTTATTCGAATAAAACAAATTGTGCTCTCATGTCATAAGCAAATAAATAATTCACGTATGTTAAGATACATGCATGTACGTGTTAATATAATAATTTATTTACTTTTCCATGGATCTGTCTTATTTCAGAATAATTGTATTTAGTGCTTGAATAAAAAAAATGTAACTTACTTACTGAATATTTCTCGTTTGATCGACTCAATGTTGATTGTTTTGCCTTTGCGATAGTTGTGTTTATTTTTAGCTTTCTTCTATTAAACGCAAAATTATGATGTCCAGGATGTAGTGATATGAATGCAAAGAAAAACATTGTAGATAGAAATTGAAGAAAACCAGACAATAACTATGATTTTTTTTTAATTGTAAAAAAAGGACATTGATAAATAAAGATATCAAATGAGAGTATTTTATAATAAATAGAATGATTATTAGATAAGGATATGGAGATAACGAACAGTATTCAATCTCAAAGTCCATTAAACAAAATAGGAGCAGAGCAAACGCGGGCCTCCGAAACATCAGAGGTGGGATCAGGTGCCATGGAGGAGTGAGCATCCCCTGCTGACCGGTCACACCCGCCGTGTACTCCTTGTCATGATCAGGAAATAACGGAAAAATCCGTCGTCAATTCACTGTATAAATAATGGACTAACAATTTTATATGAAAAACGTCAGTCAGCATTTGACTCAATAAATTGTACTTGCTGAGAAGGTCATTGTTTCGACCATAGAACTTACAATTTTAAACGACACTGCTGATATTCTTGTTTCATCAACTTGCTTGTCAATAATTTACATCGTTTTAGAAATTGTTCATACATAGAGCGTGTTCTTGCGTATCGAATCAACTGAGATATATATACTCCGTATGCAGGTGATGAAGGTATATAGATGTAGTTTTACAAGTACAAAAGACAAGTTTGTGCAATGTGGGTCTTGGAAACTGAGAAAAATGATATTTTGTTTGAAATCAAAGTTAAAACTTTTTCCTTTTTTTTTTTAAATTTCTATGAAGCATAATTTTTTGTCAAATTTCTAAAACAGAAAAAGAAAACAACAGCAGTGACCTTCACCATTCAAATAAATCGAGGTCCTTGACATTTTAAAGGACACGACTTGTTAAATTATACTTTGTCATTCCTGGCTATATTAAAAAAACACTTCTTTATTTTACAGCAGAAGCAGGAAGCAAGTGACCCACAACTGTAAAAAAAAATATGATTTTAATCTTCCCTAAGACTTTCAGAGAAAATGTTCCATTTTTAGAAAACTTCCTGCATTCACCCCAAAGTAACACCATTGAGATCTTTTTTGACAAACAATTACGTTATCCCTTTCATTTCTCCCTAAAAAACAAAGTCAAATTCAATAAAGGTATGATCTTCAAAAATTGGACTCACGAATATAGTTATTAGAAAAACGTGTATATATTAACCAGTAGAGTTAACACAAGGATACGGCAATATTAAGATTTAATCAACTTTGATAAGAATATTTTCTTTATATCGAGTTCACTTTAAATTATTTCAAGAAATTGCAGAAAAAAATATGACATCATGGAAAAAATCAAAATAATGACATGAAGGGATTTTTTAGTTTTAATTCTTTAATTTAAAAAAATGAAACTGTCTGTGAACACTGATGCGATGCATCATTTGTAAAAAGAAATGAGAAATAAATGAATAATATATTCTAATATTTTTTGGTTAAAAAGAATAATCATTATGAATAAAAAGTTAAATGGATCTGCATATGGAAGTAAAGAGACCTTAATGGATTGCTCAATGCACTTTTTTAATGAAAGAAAATATCTAGAAATTAGAAAAGATTTACCGTTCTTGATAGATGAGTTGTCTTCGTGATCGGGAGGTCCGGGTTTGATTCTCTTTCGCTGCGCTCCGTCGAACCTTAGACGTAAACAAACTAGGTTATGACGTAGTGTACTGATACTTAATGCTCGACATAAGTTCTTTGGTGTGAAGCGTTAATAACCGAGGTCTCGTGTGAGGCGTGAGCACTATAAAAACCAGCGATTGAGTGCCACGCATACATGAACGTTTATTTAAAGTTGAATTTAAAAATGACGTCTCTTTATGACAGAAAAATTCTCGATAGGGACTAAAACAACATTCAATCAATCAGCATAGAAATTTACATTTCAGATTTCAGATCTTATTAAAACTAAGAGACATATATCTCATAATTAAATATGAGATTCAAGTCAGATGAACAAAATAGATAATGTATAGATTAAAGTACAAATGAATAAAGCATTCATATATCAGCAATTCATTTCTTAATCTGTTTGCAAAATATTTGTATTTTCCATGTTTACATATTTCCTTTGTGTTTGAACTTGACAACACCTAATTTCAAGGAACAGAAATCAGAAAGGTGTGTGCTGTAAGTTATCTTTTTTTTTGAGAAATAAAAACATTTGTTTAATATTATTTCAATGAAAATTTTAGACAACCTGAATGTGTTACATGCAATGTACATCGTAAGCTGATTGCAATGTAACTAAATCTTTCTCAAATTAGGGATTACATATAGATTTATATTTTCCTGTTAACTGAGTCACAGCAATTTCTGTTAAAAGATGTATTTACGATGCCTAGTGCCATCCGAATTACGGTAAATTTCCATAAATTTATCTAAGTAAGTCTGCGATTGTTGCGGGTTTTTTTTAATTGAACAAGTGAACTTTTTCTACCCTAGGCCAGGTCAACAAGTTCGTTAGTTTAAAGATTGCGCAGTTTAAGAAAACGTATTATACAGAACAGATATTATCTGTTTAACTCTTCTGAGAGAAAAGAGACCTGTTCATAAATTATACCTATTTAGGCATTCAATTTATAAGAGGTAATATACATGTACATATTAGCAATAAAGATATTTCAAATAATCTAGAAATTGCATTTGAATAATTCATGAGGTCAATCTCAGAAATACTCCGGGAAACTGAAATATCATCCTCATTCTCTTCCTTGTGCAAAACTTCGATTCGCCTTCTCGCTACTCGGCGGCCTGCTAGTTTTGTTGTGAATTGTCACCCTTCAAATTTTCAAAGGAAAAAAAAAATGCGAAAATCACGAATTTTTATGCAACCATTCCTCGCGATAAATTAGGATACGATTTATCATCTTCGTTAAAAGTAAATGTTTTTGAAAATTAAGAATAATGAACAGAATTTTTGCTCACAGATAGATTAAGAAATATATTTTTAACTTTAGAACATGATAAACACAAATGCAATTGTGTATCGATGGTTGCACTTTACCCCTTTTGTGCATTCATATATTTGACGTTTCTAGCCATTACAAAGAGTGTGTATTTAGCTATAACAAAGCAATTACATCAAAGTCAATCTTTTTCACTTACTGATTTTAGTTGGAAATACCATGATAAAATTTAGATTAAGAAATTATTCATATTTCATTCAATTTTACACGTGATTTACTCGTAGATGATGGGATATAGTTTACATAATTAGATAAAATGTAATACCATACTTCCTAAAAAAATTAAAATGTTTCATCTCATTGTGAATACGTCAACTGGTATATGAAATGTTAGATTTAAGAGTACAAACTTTTATTGATTATGAAATTGATGAAAAAATCTCAAAATCTTAAAGGTTTGAGTAAATAATAATTATTTAAAGAATCTTTACAAACAAATTCCCTAAAAGAACATTTGTGTATTGAACCAATTCTAGAGATAGACAGCAAGAACTTTCTCCATCGTTTGATTCGATGAATTGATACAGTGTATGGGTTTACTAAGCACAAAAAATAGATACATTCAACACTTCCTGGTCCTTTGCCACTACCAATCGTTCAGGGTACCAAATCTCACCTTACAAAGAGATTTTAGATTGTATAGCAGACTGGAGGGAAGTAGGAAAATAACTCCCTTACACCTTCACATCTTTGTTCATGTATGTACTGAAATGTTTACAAATATTTAATCATGCATAAGAATAAAAGGCAGGATATTTAACGAGTTCAAAAGGAGAAATACACGATCTTTTTCTTTGGATATAAGAAAAGACATATCAAAAGAGCATTTTGCTAATAACAAACACTTAGTACACACCCAGTATTACCCTTTTGGCTTCGCAAGCAAATTATTTATTATTATCTATTTTTTGCGATTGGAGACTCAATATATATTCTCATGATCATGTGATATGAGATGAGGTGCACAATGTCCTTATTTATAAAGATTCTGTGAATGGCTAATCCATTTATTTTTCAGTAATAAAGGATGAATTGTGCTGAAAATATTGTTACCCTCAATTTCAAAGAAAAGATAATATTGTCCTTGCTTTTATTGGAAATACCGAACTGCTAAATATAACGTATCTATACAAACGAAAACAAAAATACAAATAAAAAATATTCTGTTAAAGTCAGTTACTTTAATTTAGTGGTAGAGGGAGATACAGATAGGAGATGTGCATCCCGTATGTTTTGCTTAATTTACCCTCCAAATATATATTATCCTATCAAAGCATAAACAGAAGAAACATGCAAAAAAAACCATTGAAATTCTTAATTAATTCTGTTCAGCTGCATAGAAAGAGCTACAGACAAAAGATTATGTTAGTAAGAATGTTTCTATTTTTTCACAATCGTGACAAGGAGTACAGAGCTGACGTGGCAGGTATGCAGGGGATGCTTACTTCTCCGTAGTACACATGTATCCTATACTGCCTCAGATATTGATGGAAGTCTATGTGTACTCTGCCCCCGATCCGTTATGTTTCAATGGAATTGAGCTCGAGGTTTGTTCTATTTATCATATTTCATGGACCTTGAGATTGAATACTGTGCGTTTTCTCCACAAGTGACGTAGATCTGACTCTGTTTTGGTTTTTATATGTTCAAACAAAGATTCTCATAATTATATAAAATTTACAGTATGGAAATTATACTCTATCCTTTATTTTTATTCTACTTTATTAGCTTTGCCTTGCTAGCATTCTAGGTTATCCCTAGCATCCCTAACGGCCCTAACAACTGATATTTGTTAAACATTTGTGTAAGGTCTATTTTGAATACATTCTTTAAGGAGCTCGCGAGACGGAATATCTGGGAATTTTGCATTTCGTTATCTATTTTGCAGTGCACCAATATAAAATTCTTGGAAGAAATGTAAAACATTAAACAAAATAGATACTCCATAAAACTGTACATATAGTTCTAAAAATAAATTTCTGATAATGAAGAAAGTTGGTTCATTTGAACCTAAAACAACCATGCAATCATTTACACACATTAAACGATACTTCGAATTATGAAAACGCAGTTGTCTTTTATCTGAGTTAGAAACTTGATAGCTTGATATGATTGACTTAAATTTCTCTCATTATTGAAACTTTGATGAATTTATAACAGTTTATGTGACCACTTTTCATGACATAGTTTCATTGTGATAAGCTGGAAAACAAGGGCTATTCGAGACACTGCATTATAAATGAATGGTAAAGAATCAGTAAACTAGAGTGAAAATAAAAGCTTCATTAAAGCTGCTGTAAAACTTGTTAAAAATCCCAAAGAAATATTCACTGAAATATGTGACATTTTCAGCAACCAATGCCTGTTTTATAGACAAATGAGCAGGTGAATGTCAATGATAGAAAATTATATAATGGGCATCAAAAATGGATACCGCCCTTGTTAACAAAAAAATATAACAACTTATGTACTGTTTGCAAAATTTCAACAAATAATATTTGATGATGTATGATTGACTTTAAGACACATAGCAAATGAAATAGACATCATTTCGGGAGTAGAGTTTATACTGTTTTTAAGAAACGTTTGACGGTAAAAAAAAAAAAACTTAGTACTCAAAGGTCACCCTATATTTTGAAAAATTAGTGAAAACGACAGCTTGTACGCATGTCTTAATAATTATTTTAAAATATCAGTAATTGTAGTTATCCACTTTGGTTTGATATTCAAACAGATAATGGAAGTTGAATCTATTGCAAAACAAAATTTACCATAAGATGTACTTGATAAAAACAGCGAAGGTCTGACAAGAGCAAAGAATTGCAAGAGCACAAAGACAGATTTATATGCAATTTTCTTAAATATTAGTAGTATTGTTGTTAAATTTCATATTCAGGAAGGCAGTTCAATTTGAGGAGGAGTCTAGAAAGCAAATTTTTGGCAAAAAAATCGAATGGTTTTTTAAAGTAAGGACCCAGAATCAGGAATCTCTTCATGACAGCATCCAAACCGGCACGCCCTGAAGAGTAAAGGGGTTTTCGGGATAAATAGAAAGTTAATGTTTTTTCACATTAACAATATTCACCAGATCTTTGACCTTTTGACTTGTTTCTATTTCCAAACTTGAAAAAAACACCTTTCAGAAGGAAGAAACAAGTCCAGGAAATCATTGGATCTGCCTTTTTCCAGTATACTAAGGGTCATATTCAAAAAAGAGTTCTAAAAACAATCAGAAATTGGATAAAAAAATGTTACGGACTTGTGTTTTAATTAAAAGAGATTAATAAGTTAAATCATAAAGACTAAAGCATTGAAAAGCGTCTTTTGTTTCTTTCCGAGCACCGAGGACATTATTTATTGAACAGCCCTCGTATATTTGACTTCACTTGTGAATTGATGTCAGTAGAACTCAGATAGGTAAGAGTTTTTTCACTGACTTACCGCTTTAAGTATGTTTCTCTGACTTTCTCTAAAACAATTGTTCTAAATGAAGGATGTGAAGATAACGAACAATATTCAATCTCAAAGTCCATAAAACAATACAAAATAGCAGGAGAGCAAACAAAGACCTTCAGAACATCAGAGGTGGGATCAGGTGCCATGGAGGAAAGAGCATCCGACCGGTCACACCCGCCGTGTGCTCCTTGTCATGATGGGGAAATAACGGAAAAATCCGTCGTCACAATACACCTCGTTAGCAAGAACACGGGGGAGATACGTAGTTACGATTGAACCTGTGAAGTGAAATAAAAGTTGAGTTTAACTTGTAAATCAACGGTTCTTGACATGCTTCATATTATATGCATAACGATTTCGTATGATAGATTAAAAATATATTAAATCTAAAGAAAATGAAGAAAAACATCATTGGTTAACGTTAGGTTTAAATTGTATTTCTGTTGCAACAATTGTAAGTGTCCTCAATCAAATGACATCAGAACTGCAGACAAATCCCAGAATTTTGATCTGCAGATATTCAGGGATTGTTGAGGTTCTTCATGGAAAATTTCTTTCCCAAGGCTAGGTAAACAATTTTTTTTATTCTTAAGAGTAAAATATTTGTGCGTAAAAAGTTATCTCATTATCGTAAACAACATGCAAATAAAAGAAGAATACTTTCTAACAGAATAAAGAGTACTGAAGCACCTCGACAGTAGCTCTCAACTAGTTGATGAAAATAAATCAAATCACTTAGCATTGAGTATTCTTTTATATTGTTTTTTGAATATCTTTGTGGCTTTAGTCTTTTTTTTATCTTTTAGTACAATATTTGACAATATTTTCTACAGAACATGTAAATCATGGTAAATCAAAACTCAATATATAATGTTTTAATTTGAAAGCATATTCTTTTATTTCGCATCCTTTCAAGGGAAAAAAGGGTGACAAAACGAGTATTAATTCAAATTCTTCCGGTGGATGAGCAATTGGATAAGGATATGGATTTAGGACCATATACTTCAAACCAGTTCAATCATGATCAGACGAGGAATACAAATATAGCATCTTTTTTCCTCTTCCTTGTGCGTAACCACTAATCCCCGTGTAGTCATCCCAGGAGCTACGCCAGTTCATCCGTGGACCGACACACCTCTGTTGACCAATGTGTCAAGACTGAGATTCTATAGATTTAAACTTTACATTGTAACTGGAAACAATCTGAAATTTCACTTCTGATTATTTTTTTTTTCTTTTCCTTGTATAATTGTACATCAGATGTCCTTTTACTCCACTAGGTAAAATAGCTCTTCTAAAGATCGTCAAAATTGATTTCACGATTTCAAGGTATAATGAAAAATTTTAAGGAAATGTTTATAAATCTTTTACATTTTTTAAGAAATGGTAAAATTGTTAAATATCATTCACATATACGTTGCACTTCAAGCACATTGAATTTGTGTATGTGCTGAAAGTGGCATATTACATATATATCAACATATTTACAATTATTTAAAATCAGCACATATCTTTTTTATCAACATAATTATTTAAAAAACATTAATTTCAAACGAAAAGAGGGATAATAAGAGGAATACTTGATGAACTACACAAGTACTGTGTTTATTTCTACGTCCCTCTAGAGTTTTTTTCTTTTTCACTCATATATGGAGGCGCCACAACTTTTCGATGAAGAGCTGCAATTTTTTCATCTATACTCGGAACTTAGGGCCATTGAGCAGGGAGGGATCCTTTTCATGCCAGCACTTACTGCGACACGGGACCTCGGTTTATACGGTCTCATCCGAAGGACCGGTCTCCACGTTCCACAGTAATTTGAACCAGTAACGGTTTTTACTTCGCGACTCAAGAGCTGACACTCTTACCATTGCGCCAGTCGAGCGACCTTCACTGTGTAATACGAAGTAAAATAAATCAAGTTCATTAATATAAAGGGAAAAGCCATTTCTAAATTTAGATAAGCAACTAATTCACATTTTGACCTTTTTTAACTTTGGCCCATGCGATTAACCATGTGACTTATATATATAATATTCTTACTTCCGGAATTTCCAGGGGTCGGCGTTTTATGCCTTCTTCACATTTTTGAATTATTCATACATTTTTAGATCGATAGCTTCTCGTTCTTATCATTTAGGATGCATCAATGAATTAACATTTTGAACGAATTCAAGTAGTAAGGATACTATGGACAGCCTTTGAAATCCATGTCATAGAAAGTACTTGGTTTTGGTCTATCAACCAAAAATAACTCTTCATGACAGAAAATATACAATTGCTATATTTTTTTCAATACTATATTTGCATTTCATCATATAAATATCTTGACTCATTAAGTGATACATCAGGTGTCAGGGTCATCAAAGTGTTATATGAATAGAGGAAAACCAGGTTTGTATTAATTTTGGAAAATAACAAACGGGTTATAAAAGTCTTTAAAATCATGAATAATTACAACTTACTAAAAAAAAAAAAAGAACCACACATTTTAGTGTCTACCATATTTGATAATATTGTTTTTTTTTTCGGTGAGAGTAAAATTATAATTGCTATACAATTAGTTGTAAATAAAAAGTAAACACACAAACATGCATGCTATAATCTTCTTCAAGATTTGGCAGAAATTAAGGTTAACGATGTAAGTCATCTAAGAACATAGGCGTGTATTGTCTAATTCCATTAAGTGATTCACCAAAGTACTTTTCTAACTACAACACATAAATTTTACAGACACGACGATAACTATTCTACGGGTCCTTATATCTATCCACATATACGTAACAAAAACGTAACCACCCCGACTCTGTTTTTAGGATTTAACGTGACGGAATTTCATACTGATTTGTTAGAGATGTTTTTTATTATCATTTCAGGTAATAAATATCGACATGCTTCTTATTTATTGCACTGCGGCGTTGAATACTTCTTAAAATCTGATTATGCAATACTTTGAATAGAGTGTACTTTAATCAAAAGGTGACTTTTACGTCAATCGACAGAATTGACAGTCTTTGAACATTTAAATGTATATCAATTGCTTTTAGCTGTTGATGGAATGAAAACATTTAGAAACATTTTAAGTCTTAACTATTTTGTTGCATGTTACTTCTTAATTACAATTAAAACGTCTAGTTTGACAGGTAAAATATGCATAATTAAGACAAAAAAAATGCCTTAATGTAAGGATATAGATGTATTCATGAATAATTATATTAAGTTATTTGCAATGCTTTGATTAACTTTTTTCCTATGATATCTACTATTGTTTTATCAAAAATGGATTTTATAATGTCAGCAGGGCAGTGTTTCAGCTTTGAAAATTTCACAATGTGTGAATAAAATATTATCATTTCTGTCCGTCTTTTGGACATTTTTTTTTTTTTTTTAGAAAAATTTAATAAAGTGATTTTATTCAGTATTCAAATCTGTCAAATCTAATTTTAAAAATGCATGTATACTGTCAAAAAAAAAATCAAATCACTGAAACGATGGTGTTCAAGAAAAATAAATGAGATGCTTTTCTTTACTATAAATTGTGTCGGTAAGTATTATTTTTTTTATTGACAACTTTTTTCTACCATGCACTATTTTCAGAGAATTTTTTTGTCAAACATACATACCCCCTCATAAAACAATAACGCGAAATGATTTTGAATAAATGCAATTTTACTTTGATTTAAAATGTTCACTCATTTAGTTATGTCAGAATTTAATTACATGCCTCTAATTTTTTCCGAGCAAAATCACATCGTAAGATATTTGATAACCGTGGTGATGCTCATAGTCAACATAAACTGTTAGTTAGCAATGGTTATTTTGCGATACTTTTTCTTTTATGTGAAAGTTGCAAACCTCAGACCGCGCTTTACCTTCTATAAATCAGAATATTGACACCTTTTAGTTATCACATATTTGGAATAGATGACACAGGCATTCATTCTTTCTCTCTGATTTCATGTGTTTTACGTATACACAACTGACGTGCCATTAGTATGGTAAAATCCTGATACATAGATATATACAGGTTATTTTCAAGACAAAAAATAACTCAAAGTATACAGATATTTGGATATCTATTGTGTGACTAGCTAAGGGAAAATCTTTTCGTCGCTGTTGTGTATTGATTTTTAAGATAACAGTTGATTAAGCATTACCATACTCATTTGTTTGTTTCAAACCCACCTCTTACAAACTATTTTCAATTACCATGAAAAAGATCATGCATATTTTTAAAGTAGAATGCTGAAATAAATTTATAATTTTTATTAATCAATGTTGCATTTTATTATATTTACACCTTAAGTAAGCATAAACTTACATACTAGTCCTTGCATCTATATTTAGTAATGCTTTCAGACAAAAACATTTTCTTTCAACCAAAAAAAAAAAAAATATATCGTTGCTCGTAATTTCTGACTGAATCTACTCTCTTGCTGATTAAATCAAATACAATTTTACTGTCAAGTGAAATGTATGAAGTTAACGTACAGTAATCAAGCTCAAAAGTCCATCAAACAATATAAATCAGAATCACGGCAAACATAGGCCTTCAAAACATCAAGGGTGGGATCAGGTGCCTTGGAAGAATGAGCATTCCCTTTCAGCAGGCAACACCTGTCATGTGTTATCATGATCGGGAAATAACGAAGAAATCCGTCGACAATTGAGTGTGTAAATAATTACTTGCAATTAAAGAAAAATATTATATTCATTAATCAGTCTCGTATAATTGCAAAAATACATGTATATGAAGTTTGAAAATTGTCAATTATACTAATTTTACTATATAAGGCTCCTGTAAATTACATATTCTCGTGGAGTCAAATTTTCGAGGTTAGTTTGCGGGAATTTTATTTCGAGGTTGGAGAATATTTATGGGTCTCTCCGTGCCCCCAAAACAGCAAAAAGGGTCATTTTACAATATATAAAAGGAAAGACCAAGCTCATAACTAAATAGGAGAATTTCTAGATCTGTCCATCTCAATTTCGCACCATTTAAAATCGTAACCTTTCTTAGGGTTTTTGTCAGTAGAGAGCTTTTCAGAGATTTATCAAAATATAGGCATTAACTCATAAATGCCGTCCTTAGTAAGACAGTGAGTTACAAACAGACATCAAGCTCAAATGTCCATTAAAGTACATTAAGTAATACTAGTACTAATCGGAAGCACGCCAAACATACCTCTAAAACACCATAGTTGGTATCATTTGCCATGAAGCATGCAATGAGGCTCGTCTGTTGACCTGTTACAATCGCCATGTGGCCCCTGTCCTATTATGGTAGGCAAAAAATCAGTAGTCGGTACAGTGTGCAACAACATAGACTAACAGTTAGTAGAAAAGCATTAGTCAGCATTGGTCTGTAGATTGTATTTGCTGACAAGGTTATCGTATCAATCAATAAAAGTACCTATAGGGTATTATGTTTATGAATTTGTAAAATCTTGCACTATTACTTCTGCCATTTGCTTTACAAAACTGAATATTTTCATTTCTTGATTAATATTTTTTTTAAACTGTCTAGCCTAGTAAAATCAAATTCTGAATTTATTGTTTGTGAAACCTCTTGGTATTTCTAACATGCATTCGAATCGTATAATGTATCAATATAAATTATCTAAGGTAATCTTCTCTCTTGAAATGCCTCTCAGTGTTTTTGTCTTCGTCTGATAGTAAGTACATCCGTACCTTTATCCAATTGCTCTACTTGTAATTCATTCATCTACTTGCTTGAGTTCTCTTTACATGTATATTTAAACCTGTCTGATCTATATCAATTACCTATACTCCGATTTCATTCATTCTTCTCGGTGCGTTTACTCATCCGTGCGACGCGTCGTGACTTTTCGTGTATTGTCTGAATAGTTCACGACTTTCTGTAATAAAATATCAATAAACACTGGACAACTAAAAGCCTCTCGTCATCAAGTTTAACTCCTACCTATAAGAGGTGGCTGGGATTTGTCACAGAATGTGTCATCAGAAGGGAATCCCCCTTTAATCCACCTGGATTCAGGAGATTTTATCTACCCGCAGAATACAATAACATTAGACTTAACAAGACTAAGGGATGAATTTTAGTTAGCTTTCTTTTCTTTAGAAATGTTAACTCTATATTTTTTATCAAAAAATCAAGTTACTGAATAAACATATTTAGACATAGCAAGGTTTCATCATCACTGATTAAATGAAATTTAATTCCAATCTAAAAACAAATAACATCAACCCCAAGTTGATACAATTTATTTCTAACGCATGTTAATGAAAAAGATATTCTTTACTTTGCTACCTATTTTATGATAGTTCTATCATAAGTTTATTCAATTGGCCAAAAATATCAAACTTCATCAATGATTTATTAAAAGCGAACTGGTGGTTTGAGTGTCTCATATGTCAATGAAAATTTTTTTAAATGTTTTATTCAATGAAGCAGTTTTGTTTCTTAATTAATGAGCATATTGTTTTATATTGGGTACTGTCGGCTGGAAAAATAAATTGGTGACTTTTATTAAATGAAAGAAAAAACATTCTTCACCTTTTTTGGAAGAGAAAAGAACATATAGGTTTGGAACTTTTTATGCATTGATTTGTTAAGATTTGATCACTGTTTATCATCTAGAACTTTCCTATTCAACAGCAAAATATAAATCTGTTTATTCCAGTGTAATCTAAATGCCCACACAGATCTCAAAGTATGCCAACACTGACCGAACTTTTTTTTCCTTTGAAGTTTTGAATTTGAGAATGAATGAGTGCATCATGCACGGTGATGTTTAATCCTTCTCTTTGTATAATTTACAACTGCTGCATATAAGTTTTTTAATTATATTTGAATATCTTCGTATCTTTGTCTGTTCTGTAATATAATTTGCGTTTAAATGTCTATTTAGACTTACAAATGTACTACTTCAATGCGGGTAGTCTGGTTACTGACGAAAGGCGGGTGTTTATAGGGAAAGCGAGAACAAACACACTTTACTTACCGGTAGTTCGTGTATCAATCATTTTTAAAATGACTTTTAATGCAACAACTGAAAAAGCGTCATAAAAACAACCTACTGAAATGTGATACAATCGAATCATTTTGGTGCATTGTGATATTAGGGCATGTATGTCATGAACTAGTTAGTAATAATTTTGCATTGTAAGTTGAGACATGAAATGATTTAAAATGACGCAGGAGTGTTATCAAATATCTAAAATCACAAAACCCTTGAAAGAAAGGTCCAATTGTTAATATTTTCAATTTCTTCTGGCGAGTGTGACCGGGCGACAAAGGGGCGTTTTATACTTTTTTTCTGATTTAATTTTCCCAGGCCTGAGGTGTAAACAATTTGTTTTCTTTACTGGATTATCGTTATCCGCACGTTTAACGTTAAAAAAAATCACCGAATTCTATTTATTTAAAACCTACTTTTTACTTTATGTCTAAATATATTTTAAGATAAGAGAAAAATATATTTTCTTATCAATTTTGAACTGTCAAAATACTATGCAAAAATTATTAGTTTGTACATTTGATCGTTGTCTTATCCCCCCTTAAACTATTCAAACCGGTAAAAAAAAAAAAAAGGTATACATGTACGTTTTTATGTGTAAAATGTTCTTTTCTCATTTTTCTATGCTTATTGTTATGCCATTTTTATTATATAATAATTCTTCTACTAATATTTCCATTTTCGATCATGATAAGGAGCACACGGTGGGTATAACCGGTCGTCAGGGGATGCTCACTCCTCCATGGCACCAGATATCACCTCTGATGTTTTATATACTTTGAGTTAACGATACGTTATCTCCATAATTGATCGTTAAACTGTTTTAACAAAATAGTTTTACAAAAATTGAAAATTTAACGTTCAGATGAATATTGAAAGAATTTAATTTCTTCCCCGAGATTTCCATTTTCTTAAATCATTACATGAAAGTAATGGCTCACGTAAGACTTTAGTACATAAAATAACTGATAAGATAAGGCAATATTGCTTTGAGAATTACAGTTATTGTTTAATAATTCTGTTGATTTTTACATTGGAAAACACTATGTTTATGAATTGTAGCGAAAACAAAAATATGCAATAAATATGCACCGCAATGAATGGGGAAAGAGACCACAATGCACATTTTTTTTGTTTATTGTAAATAACTAATAAACATTCCATACAAATATAATATAGGTTAATGGACTGCACTAGATAACATGAACTGGTGTCCATACAAATCAAGATATCTCAAAGTTAGAGTATTTATGTGTATTTATGTGTATTTATGTATTTTTGTGGTGATTGATGTATTATCTTTGCAATGAAGTTTTTAAAATGTTATTATGAACTGCACGCTCAAACACGGGAGACCTGTTTATGTGAATTCCTCAAAGATGGTGTATTAGATCAGTAAACAAAACCACAAAAACGAGATTAGATAGATCATGAGAAGTTTTCTCAGTTAATCCGATAAAAGTTAAGGTTCCATTGAGTTTCATAGTTAACAAAATATCGAAAATGGGATTGTTTGAGAAAATGGTGGTTTTTATTCAGAATTAACTACTAGAATAATGCTTAAAAGCCGTTCTCTCAAATAATTCTTTTTCAAATTAATTAGAAAGCAAGCATATAATTATATCTCTGACTGGCATATAAATCATTCAGACATTTGATGCCATTCATCTTGAATCAGACGACATAAATCATAAAAAAGCAGTATTAATGTTTGCACTTTATCAGAGTGTGTGCATTGTATACACAATCACATAAAATATACAAATAATACAGATCAACAAACAGTGCAAAAATCCAGAGCTGGGATCATAATATCATGATACAGATTTAGACTTAAGTCAAATTTTTAAACGCCTGTAAAATATTTATTCATTATTAAATGAATCATAAAACACTTTTGTGAAGCAATATTGACAAATATTTTAATTTTTTTTTTGTCTGTTTGACCTCATCAAATTTTAGTACGAAATAAATATTTGGACTTAAGCTAAAGATGTTTCATGATCCCGGGGAACCTCGTTTAAAGTCATTATTTCGTAAATTCTTTAGTTGATACAATGACTAGCATTAAGTCAAATGCTGACTGACGCTTTCATGCAGACTTAAAGGCTATTATTTAAGTATCAGTCACATTATCCAGCGATGGGGTATACGATGAGAAACCGATGCGTTTTTTGATGAAAATGGCGTGGTTGCCGCCCGGACACCATTAGTGATCGGACGGTGACTAAGGCCATTTTGCGAATCGGTGGGGTCATCGGTAGGAAATAATCCGTAGTTAAAAATCAGCGATGTCTCCAACGATGCCGCTCATAGCTCCTCATCGGTAACCCATCATTAACACATCTTTCACGGATCGGCCGATGTATGGCCGAGCATCGCCCAATATCCGTTGAATCTGAGGTCATCGGGGGGTTGAGTGGTGTTCAACAGATAACGGCCGATCATCGGTCTATGTTCAACCAAACAATGGCCCGTAGTCGAACGATGTTCACCAATGTATGAGCGAAGTAATATACATCGGCCGATTATTCTGGAACATCGTTTTTTGATTAGCAATGCATCGCTGAGCCTTTGTAAGTCCGGCCGGCAACCACGCCATTTTTATCATAAAACGCATTGGTTGCCCATCTTAAGGCCGGTTTACACTATGCATCTTGACACATGCATCTTAGATGCATGTGTCAAGATTCACAGTGTAAAAGCCCCTTGTGTCAAATTAAATGGGTGTTGCATCTTGAACGATGGAATAGAACTTGTTCTATTCCGTGCTTCAAGATGCATGGAACTGACCAATGAAAAGAAACGTCAGAGTTGATATTGAATCATGAGCCTTATTTTTTTCATATAGTTTCAAAAATAGCTTCCCGAGATACAAAAAAACAGAAAATACTGATTAAAACTACAATTAGAAAAACTTATCTGATTATTATAATATTAGAAGAATTTTGTTTTGGATTAAATATAAATTATATCTTCCAAGAATTATCATATTAAGGAAATTAAGAATGATTTGTTCAGCTAAAATAAATCTGGAAATGAAATTTGAAGGTATTGTTATTTTTTTAAGTAGATAAATTTCATCTTTACAAAGTATTCTAAAGATGCATGCATCAAGACACATAGTGTAAATAAGAAGATGCATGAGGCAAAATTGAAGCATGTGTTTAGATGCATGTGTCAAGATGCATAGTGTAAACCGGCCTTTATACCTATCGCTGGATAATGTGACTGATTCTTTAAGGACTACTAGGCCGATGTGGACCGAGGTTTAGGCATCGTTAACACCACGGATTACCACCGATTACCACCGGTCTACGGCTACCGGCCGGGAAATGTGACCTAGGCATTACACTATGACCTGACTGTCGATTTTTCCTTTTTATCATCATAACAAGGAGCATGGCGGGTGTGAAAGGGGATGCTTTGCCTTTACAAGTGATGTTTCATCCGTTCTAACATGTGGTTGATAATTATTCACGACGTTTTCAGTTATCACCTTGATCTAGTATTACCTTAATTACCAGCATACAAATTTGCATTAAATGGTATTTTACAATAAGAAGTAATACCTAAATCTGTTTGTGGTTGACACTTTACGGTTTTTCCGACATACTTTGTAATTATTTACTTCTGTTGAAAAGCAGTCTGCTAGCCTTACCTTTATTTCGCCAAATGTTTGTGTCCATGTGACGTAAATGAAATGAATTCTTCACAGGTGCACAATTAATCTTCTAGTTTTTAAAGAAACTGTCAGGCTTTTTAAACGTAATTTCAGTTAAGAGTATATGGTGAAATTTAAGTGAAGATCAAATGCAAGAACTATAATAATAAGGTCAGGGAAGTCTTACAATATTTGTACATTGAAATTGATTTTATAAAAAAAATGTTTTAGCAATAAATTAACTGAATATAACCTGGTCAATTATCATTGTTTTCAAAAAAATTAAATAATGTTGAATGTTTCTTATATAGAGGTATTTGCATAGCATTTACAAACATTACTCTGTTTTTTGTCAAATGGAATTCAAACTTGAAATTCATCCCTGACAAGTCGACAATCCGTTTATGATGTAATTTTGTTTAAATATTGTTAGTTCTAGTCGTTAACAGTTAGTTCGTACTCTTCAAATAATGACGCATAATGGTATATAATAAGTATTTCATAATAGCATATATTATACTATTTTTTAATTAGAGTAGGATTTGCTTAACATTAAGTCTCTACGTTAGATGGAGCTATCAGAGGAAAGTTTTAATACACAACATGTAAAACACATTAGCTATTGCATACATACATAAATACACAAACCGGAAAAGACCAGACACAACAAAGGAAAATGGTAAATGATGTATATTTTCTTCTGAAATGTATATAATCATACTTCTGATCCCATTTACTTCACATTTCATTAATGCCGCTAGCTCTTTTCAGCCTGCTATCTGTTTAACATATCTTAACTGCCTCATTCAGTTAATTTATTCAATGTCTGCTCTAGAAGATTGTTTTTTTTGTTGTTTTTTTTTTGGATTCCCCCGTTACATAGACTGTGACTCAAACACACACTACGATGTATTACACGCAGTGGAAAATTACTGTCCCGAATCTCAATTAAATCTGGTCTACTACAGAAATAATGTTTTTAAAAAATTACACGTGATCACTTTCTGGTCGTAATTTAACTATTATTGCTCTATTATAGATAAAAGTATAAATAATTACTTTAATTGCTTCGTGATGCACAGTGTTTTTTAAAGTTAACCCGATTTTATCTGATACATGTATATACAGTATTATTGCTTTCAACGGACATCTTATGCCACATTGATCAAATTCATTATTAAGCCCCGCCTCCCATGAGAAAGGGGAAAACCATTCTAAGAATAGATCGGGATCTATAAAAGCGAAGACATGTTTACATGTTGACCATTTCTTTTAGTTCCAGCAATGTGACAGGTTGTTGCTTTGTGCTGATTAAATTATGGATAAAATGCTGAATATGTTTGTGACGCAAACTTTATTCACAGAGAAAAAGTCTGATTGTAAGTGCGTTGAAAAACGTTTAAAGGATGCATCTGAAATACGACAATTGGTACAAAGTGGAGAGATAGGGCCAGCTTCCCATATCAGGATTCACAGACCTCGCTCTCTTTGTATTCTGTGGTGGACATTTGACTATAGCTACAATCACCACTTCTTGGTGACAGATGCAACAGAAAACAAACTGACAATTCTTCACTATGCTCCAAAAAGGATTTCCATGATAATTCTTTTAAAAGGAGTTGCCGAGATCATTCAAGAATCGGTAGAAGTTACGAACAGTGATGAAACTTTAGATTTTAGTTCCGGTGTTTATCATATAACATCTGACTCTTACCCCAAGACAGAGGAAGAAAAATCTGAAGCAGTAAAACGAGCAAAAAGACGCCTAGGGGAGAGGCAATACTCAGTGTTTCACAATAACTGTGACAGTTTTGTTTCGTGGACACTAGTGGGTAATTCGTACTCACATCAGGCAATGAATGCCAAGGGACTTCTGTTTTGTATTGGAATCTGTGCACGGTTTTGCATAAAGATTTACAGGACGCTGGAATTATTCAAAAATGCTATAAAACGACTCTCCTATGCTTTTGGTGAATAGTCCTCTGCATTTATTCATACTGAAATCATATCTGTGATATAATTTATTGTTATATTCATATTTATCTGTTTTATCTTATGCTTATTATTCCGAAATTTATTTGATGTTTATTTGATATGTATCATAATAAATGTTGAGTGATATTTGTAGTTTTGATATCTTTTCCTTCTTTTATCCAATAACTATTTTCGATTCTTTTCATGATGAAAAAGTGAATTTATTAACATTTGATATAACTCATAATCATGTACCGAGTATATAAGAATATGAAAAATGTACCTAATATTTTGAAGATATAGTTATATGCATAACTTGCCTTTATATTAACAGAATATATATAAAAGCATACTTGAACTGAAAATGATTAGGGGATAGAAAAGTTTTAACACAGCCATACGGTCTTATCCATTACAACAACAATTCTTACAGAATCATTTTCGCTAGCATCAGAGTTACAATTAATATTGATTACGTGGAAAGAAATATCCGATGAAGTCTCTGTTTACAAAGAATTTCATTTTCTTCAATTTCATCTTCCAGTAACATGAGAAAAAAGCTTCGTAAACAATTAAAAAAAAAAAACAATTAAATTAAAGATGCAATGAAAAAATTTAGTTTTAAATTTTTTTTTTTGTTTTTTTTTTTTTTTTTTTTTGCAATAAATGTAAATATATAAATAATTCTTAAAAATACACAACGGATATATAAAATAATTAGAAATGTGTAAGAAATACGGTAAAGGCAGGTTTCTCCTTGACATGCGTTCTAATTTACGTAATCTTTTAAAGTTACGTAACATACAAGCACCTGATTCAAGTCTTCTGTAGAGTAAATAAACTCATTTCCATCTATCACGGGATGTCAGTTGGAGTCTAAAAGGAATAAATAAATCTTTTAGAGAGATTTAAAGGTTCCAGTTTATACTACAAGATTAAACCCAGACTCTTGATGTACTTTAATACGGTCTCATGCGAAAGACCGACCCTCAATATATGCACTGTGTGACGCAGGGACGGCTCGTTTGGAAGAGGCCTTAAACCCATGTCTTGTGTCTCAATATGTGTTAATTTTTTTTTTTTAAAAATCATTAATCAAAGTGTCGCATGTTCTTCTGATTAGTAGTTGTTGGTCTCCAAAGTACGGATTGCTCTTAATTGATGAAGGTGCAAATTTTAAGGTTCATCAATATTTAATCTTATTTTGCTAAAGATTATTATGTAGGTTTTTTTAACATTTACATCATCTCAAAATAAAACTTTTTTAGCATCTTTTTATTGCAAGTTTATTGAACGATTAAATAAGATCAATTTATTAGAATAATTTCTCTGTCATATAAAATTAAAAATTAAATTTACTTTTATGAATCTCTTTCAGGAACAAATACATATTAAATTTCCGTCTTATAGTAATAGTAATAAATTTTCATATTCATTTTATGACTTTCGATATTTTAATATGAATATGAACTATCTTTTCAATTTTCATCTATTAAAGTCACCCCCGTGGCGTAGTGGCTTGCGGGTTTGCTCTTGAGAGTTGATCTTTGCTTCACGCTGTCGAATCCTTCTAAGAGACTTGGGGTCCATTTTACAGAAGAATTACCATTGAAACCTAAATCTTGAATTGTTTGTAAAATCAAGCAAAATTAATGATTGTGTTTGATATTGCCAATGTGGAATTATCGTACTACATTTCTTTCAGGAAGACTAAAACCGTTTACAGTTAATGTAAATTAGAAACTTAAAATTAATCAAATTGTGGTCTTGGCCGTTAGTTCTTTTGTAAAACGGACACTAGGATACCGTTTTTCCGAATGAAATCGTACAGATTAAGATCTTTTATTGCAGTCCTGGCTTCTCGGGGGCCGTACCTGAAGTGTACATGTCCTTGTCGTCTCAATTTGAGTGAAAAAGGCTTAACAAAAAGTGACATCAAAATTATTCATTAGACTTTTCGCCTACATTTGCTTGCGTGTTGAGTTAATCCTTCAAAAGAAAAATGCCCGAGTCTTGAAAAATAAAGGGTGACAATATGTATGCTTGACATAGTATCTGGAGGAAAAACACATTTTAAATTTTTGTAAAACATACGCACGTCTAACAGGCTTTTTTTTCTGATTTAATATATAAGGTAAAAGCTGCAGGCCATAACTATACTTTACAAGTTTCTAACCTTTTTATTGGTCCATTTTTTCAGTAATATTCTATTTTGAGCTTGACGTTATATGTTTAAGTTTTTGATAAAATTTTGTGATTTGAAATTTTGGAACTGTTCCTCTATGTTTGTAAGTATTAACGTTTGATCTACTTAATATCTAATATATACTTCAGAGTTTCCTCCTTCACTGCTGTTAATAGCTTAGTGAGAAGAAAGGAAAGAGGCTTAGAAGAACTTTTACTGGAACCCAGTTTTTATCTTTGTAACTTGTTTGATATGAGTTATATAAAAAGTAATTTATTACGGGTATGGTAATAAATAACTAAATTTAACTGTTGGGAATATTAAAATGTTTTTAAAATAAAAATGCTTTTTTTAAGATTCTCCTCTTTGAAAATGATCTATGGATATTAGCTGGATTTACCATTGGAAAAATCTAATCTCCGATCTACAAAATGAAACATGGATAAAATGAATAGTATTCAAACTCAAAAGTCCATAAATCAATACAACATAGGAGCAGAGCAAACATGGACCTCCAAAACATGGATGGGATCAGGTGTCATGGGGGGAGTGAGCATCCCCTGTTGACCCGCCGTGTTCCCCGGCCAAAGGAAATAACGGAAAATTAAATTAAAGAAAAAAATAGAATTAAAATGAGGAGACTTGGAAGAAAACACAGTGTTTTAGCTGCTTTGTTTGTTATAATCGGTACAGATTGACAATGTTATCTTGTATATAGTTCTTGTTTTACTTTGGCATTATCGAAGAGAGAAGGAAAAGATGGTTTTCCTATTGCCCCTCAGTCACTTTATGCTAGATTTCAAAATCCATCTGAAAAAGTAATTTTCTCTCTATTACGTCAATCGCCAAACGTAATTTTCCAAAGATTCATAATTTTCATCAAATTATGCCACCTGTTAAAAGGTACAAGTTTAACTCTTTACAACTTACTGAATTGTTATGCAACATACATGTACACTTTATTTTTCACGGCATAGAAATATGACGTTACCATTTCCCCGCAAGCAGGCGTCTCTATATGAGTGAAAAATTCTCGAGAGGGACATCAAACAATATACAACCAATCAATCAATCAATCAATCCCCGCAAGCACTTTATAGCGTGGTATAGGTTTCTCTAAAGTTTAGCGTAAATAATATTATGATGTATTTTTTAATAAGAAAATAATTTTTTCTTATTTTTTAGGGGATTTTTAAATTGATGATTAAATGAAGTTTTTAAGTGGGTGAAAATTCGTGATTGCGGGGAACGGTATATGCGTTAATTTGCGTTAGAAAAAGGAA
Organism: Saccostrea cuccullata; assembly: GCF_032062105.1. Classification (NCBI taxonomy): domain Eukaryota; kingdom Metazoa; phylum Mollusca; class Bivalvia; order Ostreida; family Ostreidae; genus Saccostrea; species Saccostrea cuccullata. Next base: position 141,464 of record NW_026926945.1, on the reverse strand, counting down.
ATGGTATATGCGTTAATTTGCGTTAGAAAAAGGAAATGGTATATGCGTTAAAATGCGTGATTGCGGGGAAGGGGGTTAATCTCCGCCCATTAAATAGATTACATTGTATTTTAAATTTCATTTACGTCACCAGTAATGACGTACCCAATAATGCTGTAATTACGCCCTCTTCACGGATTTTTATTGTTTATAGATTTTCAAGACATTACCAACGTTTATTCATCTTTAATTTTTATGGAGGATTGTATCTATTAAAATAGTCAATACTAGGCAATGTAAAGGTTTATTTAGAGGTCCGCGTTTTCTCCGCTGTTGATTTGTATGACTTGAATACTGTTCATTACCTCAATATATATTATTTGAAAGAATGTGGTTTTTTTAAATTCATAATATCATATGTAGCAGCAAGACTGATTCTGTCGAAAAAAAAATTCTTGCAAATCTATTTTATAAAATAATATTTTTCTTTAGTAGCTGCAGTAGACTGCTTGTCAAATCAAGTGTCCAAACATGACATTCCATGCACCTCATCAAGCTGTGTGTGGCGATACAATTTCTCTTTTTAATGAGACCTACACAAGATAAAGATGCAGAACAATTAATCTAATTAATTGAAAATAAAGTAAAAATTAGCTTGCAGTTGTAAAAGTAAATCACAGTTGTTTCCCGCTTGCTTGCCCCCGGGGGTCAAATGATGTAAACAACTTTGAATCAAAACCAACGACGATACTTGTATTACATGCAATATAATAAACACATTTTGGCTCCCTTTGTATCTTATATATCTCAAATATTGTTCTACCCTACCCTAAATTTCATTTTGAGTAGGCCCCCTAAATTACCAGTTGATTTGATTTTTTCTTATCTTTTTTTTTTGGGGGGGGGGGGTCTTAAAGGCCTACTTTCAATATTTTTTCTGATTTTGTGTCTATTGGAGGAAATAAGGATTTTTTAATTATTTTTTACGCAAACTATTCAATATCAAAGTCGGATTAAAACAATACAAAATTGTTTATAGATTTTCAAAACACAGAGGTACCAACGATTTGCATTTTCTTACAAGGTCATTGTATCGACCAAAGAACTTATGAAATGATCACTGTCAACGAGACTGCTGATATTCGTTCTGCATGAACTTATTTGTCAATGATTTACCTCGTTTTAGAAATTGCTAATACGTAGAGTATGCTATTGCGCATCAACTGAGAGACAACCTTGAATGCAGGTGAATATGTTAAATTTATTACATAAGTTAAGGAAGTTAACGATTGAAAAGTTAGAGTCATCAAGTTTATCATAAAGCTTGGTTGTTAGATTACCTTTGACATTTTTTTTCTAGTAAAATATCCAAATATGAAACAGATGTGTCAGGACTCTAATACTCTTCATTATCTCAATATATAACAATTGTTAATTGACAATGTGTTATAGATATATCTATAAATGTCGGGTTGAAACCCATAGGAAATATATAAAATCCTTTCATGTCTTAGATTTTGGAATATCTTCATATGAGTACATAAAAATGCAGCTAAGGTGCACAATTGTGTACCCATGGGAAAAAAGATCTCTTCAAAAGCCACATAGATATTGTCATTCAGGAACTCAAGCATCTTTTTAAAATCAGATTCTTGTAGAGTTTTTGTGTTTGATATTTCTAACTAAATAATTTTGCAAATGACCAATGATAGCTGCAAGTAGAAGTTCTTTTTTAAAAAAAACAGCTGTCAATGATATCAAAAAGCCTTGTGTAAAAGGATCATTTCACTAGTAAATTTGCACCTCATCAAGAATTTTTTTAACTTACAAATTTAAGTAAAGCAAGTATACACACTATGCTAAATTGATATAAGTTTGGAAGAGAAATCACTGAAACCTCAGCGGTGGGATGAGGTGCTATTAAAGGGCAATTATTAAAGATTAGAGATGAAATAATCATGATAATTGTATTTAAAAAAGGTCAGTCAACAAACGACCTAACGAGGCCTTTACATTTAAACAAGGTTTTGGTTGGGATCTTAGAATTTGCAAAATATTACTTTAAATGGGATCTATTTATTTTTGTATATAATCTCTCTTGGTTATCGTATCAAGTACAGACCTAAAGCTGGTGACCATTCACAAGTATATATTAGGTTTATGAATAACGTCTTCAATTTGAACATGAAATTTTGCAGTATACTAAGTAAGTTTGCAATCAATTTATTCCAAGTTCCACATCCAAATACGATTCAAGTTAAAATCAGAAAAATACAGTCTGTTAAACATATCATTTTAAAGGAACCGATATGGGTTGAAAATATATTACTTGTATAATTTTGCCCCCATTACAAAACTTACATAAGTCCTCATGTAACCCATGCTCATATAAAGGTAGTTCACCGTCTGCATTTAAATTGTTGGTCTCTCTGTTTTCGATTATCAAAACCTTCAATGTAAACACTGATTCACGTCTTATAAAGAACAAAAACATCCTTACTAGGCCAAATCGGTACGAAGTCATTTAAATTGTCGTCATGTCTTAAAGCTGATCTTGATGATTTGATAACAATGTATATGGTCAATTTCAGTTTAAAAGTCAAAAGTGTCTAAAGATTTGTTTTCGTTATTTAAACTTAACAAGTAGAAAAGTTTAGAGAAGTTACGTATAGATAATCAAATTATTTGAAGAGGAAGCGCATCTAATGACGCACCATCGCTTTTACATAAACAACCAATATTTACACGAATTACACAATAGTTGGCATAACTACCACGAACACTTCATTTTTAAAAGACGTTCTACCTATCAAAATAGCTGGACTATTGATTTTGATCCTGAAGGCATTAAAATCATTCAAAGGGTCTTTTATTTATTGGTCGCATCCTACGACAAAGCATTGGTACAGCATGAAGTACGAAGATATTTTATATCCGTATAACATTGACAAAAATACCCTAATATAAATGTTAAACAAAAATTACCTCTTACCACTGTTCCGCAGACTAGGGCAGGGTAAATGACATATAATGAAATTAAGTACATTAGCATTTTTTTCACTTTCGATTAAAATCTATTGTAGTAATTGTAGTAATTAATAAAATAATTATTTTCGATTTCAAGTAATGGCATGAATATATTTATCTCAGCTATCATCTAGGTTTATTGTTCATGATTAATACTTATTTAGGAATCCGTCCGGTCCTTCACGTCTTACAATATAATGCTTTTGAAATTGTATCAAAATGATAGTTAGTTTTTTTTCACAGCAATATTGCATTTATACTTGTGAAATTGAGAGAGTGATGAGATACAGAACGAAACCCCTGGCTTGTTACAAAAATATTGCTCTGCATTCCTTTGAGTTGCATGATGGAATTATTTTTTTGTTCAAAATAATAGGATTTATTCCAGTCCTTTCAGTCGTGGTATAAAAGCACGTAGCTATATACTTTTTGTACCCACTTTTAGGGGTAAAAATATGAAAAGTGGTTCAAAGATGGAACGCTACAAATCCTTAATTCTTAGTAAGAGTTTTCTTAGGACGAACGCGTAATTCTAATTATTCATATACTCCGTGTAAAGCTATGACCAATAAGTTCTGATTGAAAGTGTTGTTCACACGTATTTTACGTAATGTTTGTGCGGTATATTTCCGCACTTACATACTGCAGTTACTGTGTGACGTTGGATAAATGTAAAATTGTCAAGAACCAAAGACCCATACATAACTCCACTTTAATGTTACATTTATTCAATGGAACGAGTCTGTGCCCAGTACGCAGATATGTATTGTTTGTACTTTTTATGAGAGCCATCGCTTAATTTCTCTTAATTGGTCTGAATTGTACTAAAGCATTGGGAACACTTGCTTGCATGTACAATTTACATGCATAATGATCGAAAACCATTTCTGGTAGAAAATTGTCCAATTTTTTTTCACTTGTCTTGTCCAACAATACAAAGGCGCACGATATGTGTTACGGATCTGGAACTTGAACGATCAGAATGATGGTTATTCAATAATCATATACTACTGCAATAACGATTAACCAGTTTTTATTTAAACATTTTGACTACAAAGTGTTAAGGAATGAAAGCGTACATGACTGGTTTATTTTAGCATTGAGCTGTGGACATTTCATACTCTATAACAAACAGTACAATGGACGATTGCTTTTTCAATAAAGATGGAACTCGTAAATTTACTTACTTTGCCATTTGTCTTTTGCTAAATTATTTTGTTAAAACATATTCTGATTGTGCACACAAGTACTCTAAAGTCGACATCAAAAAGATGCTTGAGTTTCTGATTGACAATATCTATGTTTTTTTTTTTGGACACCAGGTCTTCCAACGATCTATTGGAATTCCAATGGGTACCCACTGCACCCCGTTATAAGCAGATCTAGTTATGTATTTATATTTATATGAAGCAAAATTTGTGCACAATCTTAAGCATGAAAAGACGAAAACACTTGCTGTGGCCTTCAACTCGACATTTAGATATGTAGACGGCGTTTTTTCAATTAACAATGGTAATTTCCATTCTTATGTCGATACGATACATCCTGGTGAGCTTGTGATAAAAGATACCACAGAGTCTGACACATCTGTTTCATATTTGGATATTTTACTTGAAAAATGCGTTAATGATAATCTAACAACCATGCTCTATGAAAGCAATATACCTTCGTCACATGCATACGGAGTTTATGTATCTCAGTTGATTCGATCCGTAAAACCATGCTCTACGTATGTACAATTTCTAAAACAAGGTAAAATATTGACAAAACAGTTATCAGCACACTCGCTTAAAGTCATCATTTCGTAAGTTCTATGGTCGATGCAATGACCTTGTCAGCAAATAGACTTTATCATTGAGTCAAATGCTGACTGACGTTTTTCATACTAACTGTTAGTCCATTATTTTTACACTGAATTGACGACGGATTTTTTCGTTATTTTTGGATCATGACAAGGAGCACACGGCGGGTGTGACCGGTCAGCAGGGGATGCTCACTCCTCCATGGCACCTGATCCCACCTCTCGTGTTTCGAGGGTCAGTGTTTGCTCTGCTCCTATTTTCTATTGTTTTATGGCCTTAGAGATTGAATACTGTTCGTTATCTCCATATCCTTCCATGCTTAAGTTCCTGAAATACAATATCTATGTGACTTTTGAAGACCAGATCTTCCAACAATCTATTGTAATTCCCATGTGTAACAATTTTGCTCCGTTATTAGCATACCTATTTTTGTACTGATATGAAACAAAAATTGTTCAAAATCCTATACTTGAAAAGAAGTTCAATTCGACATTTGTAGATATATCGATGACGCATTGTCAATTAACAATAGTTATTTCCATTCTTATGTCGATACAATATACGTATGTATACCAGTGAAGTTGAAATAAAAGATAATACAGAGTCTGACAAATCTGCTTCATATTTGAATACTTTCCTAGAAAAGGCGTCAGTTGATGCGCAAGAGCATGCTCTACGTATTAGCAATTCCTAAAGCGAGGTAGATTATTGAAAAACAAATTTATGCATCACGAATATCACCAGTCTCCTTTACAGTGTTCATTTAATAAGTTCTATGGTCGATACAATTACCTTATAAGAATATGCAATCTATCTATTATGTTGTTAAATTGACCTTTGAGCTTGGTTAATGTTCATTATTTGCATATAATAAAAAAAATTCCCAATTTCTCCAAAAGGCACAAAATCGGTAAAAATATTAAAAGATAGACTCTATAAGACCACCCCCCCAAAAAAAAAGAGATTAGAAAAAAAACTTTATAAGTCAAATCAAATTTCTAATTCTGATTATTCTATTTAGGGGGCCTACTCAAAATCAATGTCATTAGGGTAGGGTAGAACAATTATATTTAGAGATATGTAAGATACAAAGGATTGTATAAAATGGTCAGTCAACAAACGACCTAACACGGTCATTGTAGCGATATTAAAATTTTCAAAATATTACTTTCTAACGAGATTATTGATATTCTTGTACCATCAACTTACTTTTATATATAGTATAATCTTCGGACTGGAAGTTTTGCAGACTGTTCTCCTGGTTATCGAATCAAGTACAGACCTAAAGCTGGTGACCATTCTTCAAGTATATAGTTTTATGAATAACCTCTTAAAGTTTAACATGAAGTTCTGTAATTTTTGCAATCAATTAATTCCTTTAGTACTACATCCAAATAAGATTAAAACTGATAATCAGAAAAGATGCAGGTCTGTTAAACAATTTATTCTAAAGGAGCTCATATTGATTGAAAAATTAATATTACTAGTTATAATATTACTATATACTTTTGCCTCCTGACAAAACTTATACTAGTCCTCATTTAAACTATGCTCATATCAAAGTAGTTCACCGTCTATATTTTAAATTGTTGGTCGATCCGATCCTTTTGCAAGTCTAAAAACCCTCAATGTAAACACTGATTCACGTCTAACCCGGTATATAGAACAAAACATCCTTACTAGGCCAAATCGGTACGGAATCATTTAAACTGTGGTCATGTCTTAAAGCTGAACTTGATGATTTTATAACAATGTATATGGTCAATTTCAGTTTAAAAGTCAAAAGTGTTCAAAGATTTATTTTATTTTCGTTAGTTTAATTAATTAACAAAGTAGAAAAGTTTTAAGAAGTTATGTATAGATAATCAAAAGAGTTGAGGAGGACGCGTTTCGTGTTTCAATACACTGACGCACCATCGCTTTTACATAAACAGCCAATATTTACAAGAATTACAAACTACCAAAAACACTTCATTTCTAAAAGAAGCTTTACAGATCAAAAACAGCTGGAATGTTGATTTTGATCTTGAAGGCATTAAAATCATTCAAAGGTTCTTATATTAATTGGTCGAACCGTGCGACAGAGCATGGGTACAGCATGAAATGTGAAGATATCTTATATCCGTATAGCATTGACAAAAATATCGTTACGTTGATAAAAAAAAAAAACAGAGATGACACTTAACGAGGCCCGATCTACTTGATCTGCGCATACGTTTTAACGCAGCGTCGACTCAGGCACGTCACAATACCCTTGACTGCCATCACAATTGAACACAATAACGTCACAATTAAAATGACGTCAAATTGCGCTAAAATGTTTCGCCGATCTTGCTTACCTGGTAGCTTTATAGACTATGCATTGAGAGTTGGCATTTCTATTATTTTTTTTAATATTTGAATTAATAAACAACTTTGGAACCTAGTTATTTTTTAGGGATCAATTTTTTGGTACAGATTCATTAATTTTATCCTGTTTTATTTCAATTTGTGAGTTAAAAAAAAAACAAACACTGCAACTAAAAGTAAACGATTTTAGTCTTTCTCTTCGAACATGTTGAAGTGTTTATACACACTCTTTTTATTGCGGACTTAAATATGCATGGGTTATCTTCAGTTTTTTTAAAAATAAAATAAGTCTATAAATCATTTAAATTAAACCCCCGAAATATTTTATTTTTCTATATATTACATGATATAAGTAAAAATCGCAATTTGTCGCCTTTACCCCCTCCTCCTCCCTCTACCCCTTTTTTTCAACGTAAAACAATGTCGCGTGTTAAGGGAAAAATAAAGCATGGCGAGAAAATTATTTCATAATATAAGAATTATTTATTTTTTAGAAACTAATACAGTATTGCAATCGTGTGTTGGTGTTATGTAAACCCATTGCGACCTACAAAATACGTAGTTGGATAGAATAAATCCAAATTTTGTGTTTTGACATGCCCCCTTTTCACTGCAATAAAGGCTACCTCCCATTTTCTTTTCATTTTTTATAAGAAGAATGAAAATTGCATAATATATGTGAAAAACAAAGAATTTCATCATGTATTTTTTTTTTAATTTGTAAATTTCTTTGTTTATTGAAGAGTTTTAGTATGTAATTGTGTATAAAAACACGAAAAATGGTCCATATCTTGACAGTGCCCCCATTTCACTACAATAAAGGCAAGGTAACAAAATTTCATTCTAATTTTTCGAAGCATAAAACATACAAGTATATTTCAACATGTTTAAAGAATTAAAAATTTTTATCATTCCGTTTTCGTAATTTTCAACTAGATCGGGCCTCGTTAAGGAAATTTGATACAGTTGTTTTTTTTTTAACAAACAAAGTTACTTAAGATTAAAATCTTTTATAGTATTTAATAAAAAAGAAATAAGATATTTTCGATTTTAATGGCATGGATGCATTTATTTTTGTATTATACACTTATCCACTGGTTGTTAGTGGGATAGATCTTTTATTAAACCCGCGACAGGCAAGCCCTCGGGGAATATTCTATGTCAAGGGTTTGATAAAAGAGCTATCCCACTCACAACCAGTTGATAAGCATTTTATTATACTGATGTATGATAAAATTTCTGAGGTTTGAATTTGTTTGGAGTAAGATAATCCTGCAAGAATAATCTGAAATCCTGATGACTTCATAATGCTACTGAAGTCATTATGACATCATCAGTCAATAGATTTATCGCTGGAATCAAAATTGGCGGCAAAATTTGCCAAATAATTTTCCGATGAGTATAGCAAAAACTATACCCCGGGGTATAGCTTTGCTATGCGTGAACTATAAAAGATAGTTATTTTACCTTCTGAACTATAGGAAACATTTTAACAAAAGTATAATAATCATCTTTATTGTTCTTGAATAATATTTTTGAAGGAATCATCCAGTCTTTAAAGTCTATCAATGCCATGCTTTTGAAATGTTATCATAATGATATTCATTTTTTTTCTCACAACAGTATTGCATTTACTCGTGATATTGAGAGAATGAAGAGATACAGAGACATACTGAAAGGAAAAAAGAAACGCAAGGTAAACATTTTGAGGTGTATTAAATTTATTATTCCTTTTATTTTTTTTCAGTATTTCTATCTTACTTTTAAAATCATCTTTAAACAAAATGTTACAAAAATCCCATTTGATTTTGTCTTATAATTGATGAGTTATTGAAACTCATTTGACGATACCCCCATAAAGTGAAAATCGAAAACTCGCATAAATCTTCAATATCTCCCCCGTGCATCTGTCACAGTCTTGATTCTCCTGTGCATGGAATTCATGTTAGTGTTTAGTTTGCGAACCTTGGCTATATTAAGCATGGGTAACTACATCGGATAATTAGTAAAACGACGCGCGCATGCGCCAATGAGGGAACACAAACGTAAACGGCTCAAAAACTCAAATTTTGCGATTATTTTCTTCCAGTTTTGGGGTGAATGTAATGATTATGATAATCTACGGTATTAATAGCGGTTAATGTGGTAGTTAGGTGGCGATTAAACAGGTGGCAGGACGAATAACCCAATGTTTACGTCCCTCTGTTTCGCGTTAACGTCATAGTCACCGTTGGTTGGAAACCATTGGAGACCCTATCTGACAACGAGTAACTCCTTCTACAGGGGGAAATTCACGAGAAACTGTTCAGTTATCCTTTGTTGCCCTTGTTCTTACTTAGGCAATTCAAAAACTAGACCCCTGGAACTTCCGTTAACTGTACCAAAATTGCAATAAATTCATATCGTCTGTAAATATTGAAAAAGAATATGTATACCTTATGTGCATGAAATGGTACGAGATTTGTTGAAAACATAGTGAGTAACATTCTCATCTGACCAATCTTCGTAATTGTCGGTCAAGCGGTCCAAAAGATTTCGAATATTATGTTACCCTGCGTTTCTTTTTCCTTTCAGTATATTAACATTTTTTCCTGTTTAAAAAAATATCACGCTATACTCCTTTGAGTAATAAAGTGTTATTGAAAATTTTTGTGCAAAATAGTGAGATTTATTCCGGTCCCTCAGTACATAAATACGCAGCTATATACCTTGTGGACCCACTTTTAGTGCCAAGAACAAATACGTGGTAAAATATGAAAAGTGGTTCAAAGATGGAACGTCAAGACGTTAATTCTATTATTTATATCCCCGGTGTAAAGTACCAAGTAGCACTGATAGCGTTATTAACACGAATTTTATGTAATGTTGCGGCGATGTATTTCTTTACTTATATATAGTTACTGTGCGACTTCGTCAATGTGTGATTTTTGTTTAAATATAAAATTGTTAAGAACCAAGAACCCATAAAACACTCTACTTCAGTGTTTTATTTTTCATGTAAGAGCGTTTATGCTCAGTTCACATTTATAAATTTGTACAACCTATAGAAGAACAGAAAAAATATGATTTGATGCTTACTGATAGATGACCCCTATTGTAACATTTAGAGGTTTGTCTTTACTCTGCTTCTGGTTTGTATTTGTCAATGGACTCCTGAGTTTTAAGACTCTTTGTTATATTCATACTTTATTCATGCTCATAACATACTACGCAAAAATCGCTTACTTTTTCTAGTAAAAACCGAGGTCATTTCCACAAGGATATTGTAAAAGCATTTCAAGGTGCAAAATCTCTGTGAGACTTGCACGATAAAATGCTTAAATTGTAGAAAATGACACCTCTATATAAACCTTCCAAAAGCGACCTAGCAAAAGGAGTTTGGTATGTTATGACCAATTTTTTAAGTACCACCTGATCGTTTTAATTGTTTTGTTTTCCTCGCACTTCTTCTTTTACCTTTTTCATGTAAATGGTCCTGTTTTTTTCTTGTACCAGGATACAAGGGAGAGTTGAAATAATTTAAAATTGAATCACCATGTCATTATTTAAACACATCCCACAAACCAGATTCTAATTACAAACCATTATTAAACCAGAAAGAAGACACATTCTTTGGTGGCCGTATGTAACAAGACGGGATTTGCATAGAATGAGTAAAAATGTGAATTGTCAGATATGTGAAACGAATTGATTGACGTAAAACATTTAAATATTTTCAAGGCCTTTGATAAAATACAATGGCTAGTGATCGCTTTCAAATTAAGGAAAATTAAATCGTCGTTTCAAGCTTTAAATGAAATGTAATTAAATTAAATTAAATTTATCTTTGCGTCAATAGAAAGTTATAACAATTCTTACGCGCTTTTTAATGCATGATCCTCTTTAAAATGTACCAGTTGGTAGGGTTTGCATGCTCTTCTTGGGTCTATACAAACCCTGCCCAACGTGCTTCGGAAAACCCGTGTACATATTTATTCCTCACGGAATTCAATTTTCTTTGCATCTATTTTTGTCAAGAAAATGATAATCATAAAAAACCGCAATACTGAAAAAAAAGATACAACAAACAGTGAATCTTATTTTTTATTAATTTTTTTCAGTCATAGACTTTGTTTATTGTGTTGTTTAACGTCCCTTCGCTATTTTTTTTTCATTGATATTCAGGCGCTTAAATTTTCAGATTCAGCCCTGACTCGGCAGTTATGGCCATGGGGCAGCGATGGATTTTTTTGACTGCCCATATTGTCACATCAGTCTTCACATATACAGATGTAGGTCCCTTCCGAAAACCAGGTCCCTCAGTGGGATTCAAACATGCGAGGATTAAACTTTCCTCCGCGATTTATCACTGCGCCAATTGTAACCGATTATATGATAAACACTAACACAGACTATAAGATGATTATGGTGATTTGGGTTTTTTTGCATACATTTGTATATATTTTCTTGACATTTTTTAAAGATCTTTTGATCGATCAACATGAATTCGTATGCCAATTGTGAAACTTCATAATGCGAGGGTCGAAATGTCAGATTATTTCAAGCGACCGAGAACAGATTACTGTAATACATTACTTCATTTGTTAATTTTTCCCAAATTATTGTTTAATGTCCTTAATAAAAAGAGATCTTGTCTAATTTTAAGTTTTAGGAAAACAAAACTTTTCAAAAAAGAAAAGGACAAAGCATGTTTAAATTCTAAACAATATCCTGCTTTTGATTTGTGAAAACATTAATACGTCTTTAAAATATTCCAGCACAATGTGTCTATAATTTGGCATGGCTTGACTTGATACAATCAGTAATTATACAAACTTTTATCACTCTTTAGTGACCTTAATATCAGTAAGCCATTTACCCCTCAAACACCTTGTTGTGATATAAGTAAGGTTTTAGTGTATCAATTGTTTTAGAATATATTTCCAATTTCTCAAAAAGTTAAAGGTTGGTAATAAACTATTGTAAATGTACTTTTTTCCACGGGGTCTTAATTCTGCGGAATCTCTATTTCTGTTTGATCCACGATTAGAAAATTACTTTGATTTCTAAGACTCTTATTATATTCCGTATACGTACATATATATTGCAATTTGGCAGGTATTGCTAATTATCAGGCAGAGACTATATATAAACATACATATTTATTTATGATTAACAGCAAAGGAATCCCCCATGACCTGCAAGATCCAAAGAAATACAAGTAGTTCAAGGTTCAGTGATAAATCTAGAAGCATGGACAAGCATGGAGTGTCTAACGAATGATAGCATGTCATAGGTTTTGGTCGTATGTTTTTTTTTTGTTTTTTTTTTACAGTCTGATTCATGGAACTTATCAGATCAGTAAACATTAGTATTTAGTATGGAGAAATAATGTATATTTACTCCAGAAAAAAAATTTCACTTCCCGCAAGTACGGGTTTTTTAAAGTCATATTCAATTCTGATAATTAGTACTCGTGTTACTTTTGTTTGAACAAATTCTGAAAGAGGCCCTGGGGGTTGCTCAAACAAGTTGTTTATTTTGCATCTTAATTTTATCCTTTGGTACAAGCAGAATAAGGATTTAAGTCTTGAAAATAATGAAATAAATAAAATTATGAGCAGGGCAAACACGACAACTGGAAAAAAGAGATGGAATCAGGAGTCATGGAGAAGAGAACATCCTCTGTTGACAGTTCAATGCCGCTCATTGTCATGTTCAGATAAAGAGTAAAATCTTAAGACAATTCATTGTGAAAATAATGACCTAAGAATATGTATAAAAATTTAAAAAAAAAAAAAAACGTCACTCAACATTCGACATAACAAAGAATTGTATTTGTAGGCATTGAATCGACATTCGAATTTGCGAATGTTGAATATAAAGAGTACTACAAGGTCTTGTGTCATCAGTTTATTTGTCAGTATCCTGCTTTGTTTTAGAAATGCTTTCACTTATCGAATCTGAAGGATGAAAATAGTAAAGCTGATGTCAGGTTTTCTTACTTATAACTTATTTAGTTGTTAGATTACCACCGATTTCTTTCTCTAAAAAGTATTCAGATATTTTAAACTGTATGCTATCTTTTTTTGTTTTTAAAGAGGCTGGGGGGTGGCAGACATTTTCAGACTATGTATATCTCCTTTAAAAGAAGAGCTCCATATAAAGATATACAAAAATGATCAATTTTAATAACTAAAATGCATCAATTTTTTCTTTGCCAAATGATAGTTGACAGCTTAAGATACCATATCTAAAAAATAAGTTAAATCTGGTGGTTAATTTGAGGTTAATTTGTTGACCCCCAGCCTCCTTAAAGTTGGAATATATCGAGTTGACTCAATGTAGGGGTGAAAAAAATGTGTTGCTTGATAAAGAGTCTCCAGGATCTTAATTTTTTCATTAAAGTGTATTCTGCTGAGTTGTAATTTTCTTTCTTGCATAAAAATGTCCTCGTAATGCATAAAATTACTCATTTTGGAGTGGTAAAATTTTTTTTTCTTTTTTGTAAAATACATATTTTCATCAACATGATCAAGTGTGGTATAATAAAAAAAAGGTTTCCTGGGAAAAAATCCTCATGCACGATTTTGAAATCATTACCGGTATTTTCAAAATATTTCACAGCTATTACTTAATTTGAGGGGAGTGTGTATAGCTTACACATACAACACTCAATGTCTTTGGTCAAATGACGTAAATGAAATCAATCACTTACACGCGAATAAGTCCTCTAATTATTTTTTAAGTATTTATAGTTTAAATCATTCTTCAGATTTATTTTTCTTCAACACGTTTTGCATCACAATTTACTATATGAGTGTCCTATAATGATACAATTAATTCCCTTTAAATTAGAGTTTACAATGAAAATAAAAATTTACACACAATACAATTACTTAAATTGACACAAGTATCATGAGACAATTTTATTATACAAACAAACGCGCGATGTGTTTAACATCAAAATCACATACCACTACACACTAATCATACTAGTTGACACAGTGCCTGATAAAACCACTGTGGTTTGTATATATACGTAGTGACGAATTACTCCGCGGATTAGGATAAGACTCGATCTGTAAATATGTCAGATTTAGTAATAATATATTTATATGTTTATATATTGTTGTCTTTGGAATTCCTGGGAAAATATATCCGAAACAAATATACTAGGTTTTATTACCCTACGTTATATTATGCAATAATGCACATCAAATGTATCGTTAAAATAGAGCAAATTGTATTTATTTCAATTGAAATAGATCGATAAAGTTATCTTGCAAGGCTGAGTTAATTTTATGACAATTAATTGTATGTGGTTATATCAATTTACATAGGCGTCGGAAGCAAAGTGAAAGGGAGGCTAATTGAATCTTTGTGTGTGTGTGTCAAACCAAGAAAAAAGATAAACCCTAATTCTTGCAAGGCATTAAATTGATATTTGAAAATTAAATGTATGTGGTTTTATCAATTTACATGGCTCAACACTTTAATTTATCGCGTTATACATGTTATATTTGGAAAATTATTTTCCTAAATCTTTGAAAGTAACAAATTCATTACTTGTTACAGAAAAATACATATTGAATGCTAGTTTTATAAATTGTAGAAAAATAAAACTTTCAAATATATTTTAATAATTAGAAATTATTGAAATAAAAAATTAATTTGAAAACAAATATTTAAGCAAAATTATAATTATGAATCTATATATAAATTTCATGTATCTATATTACTGTGTGCTCTTTAAGAGTTTTATTTCATCGATTTTTATTCAATTAAGTCTTAACAGAAAATTAAATGTTCAAAAATATTTAAGAAGTCAAGGTTTCTGATTTTCTCTCACTTGCTGTACATTATAGAAAGTTTCATTGATCAAATTAAAATCCTTAAGCTCCGCCTCCCACGAGAAAGGGGAAACCTAATTCTAAGAATAGATCAAGAACAGAACTATAAAAGACAAGACATGTTTACATCTTGATCAGTTCTTATCGTTTAAAGCGATGGACAAGTTGTTTGGTTATGCTGGTTGTATCATGGACAAAATTCTCTATACGTTTGTGAAGCATACATTATTTACAGAGGAAAAGTCTAAGTGTATTAAGTGCCATGAAAAACGTTTAAAGGATGCATCTGAAATACGAAAATTGGTACAAAGTGGAGAGATAGGGCCAGCTTCCCATATCAGGGTTCACAGACCTCGCTCTCTTCGTATTCTGTGGTGGACATTTGACTATAGCTACAATCATCACTTTTTGGTGACAGATGCAACAGAAAACAAATTGACAATTGTTCACTATGCTCCAAAAAGGATTTCTATGATAATTCTTTTAAAAGGAGTTGCCGAGATTATTCAGGAATCGGTAGAAGTTACGAGCAGTGATGAAACTTTAGACTTTAGTTCCGGTGTTTATCATATAACATCTGACTCTTACCCCAAGACAGAGGAAGAAAAATCCGAGGCAGTGAAACGAGCAAAAAGACGCCTAGGGGAGAGGCAGTACTCAGTGTTTCACAATAACTGTGACAGTTTTGTGTCGTGGACACTAGTGGGTAATTCGTACTCACATCAGGCAATGAATGCCAAGGGACTTCTGTTTTGTATTGGAATCTGTGCACGGTTTTGCATTAGGGTTTATAAGACTTTGGAAGTAGTCAAAAATGCCATAAAAAGACTCTCTAATTTTTTTGGTGAATAGTCCTTTGGATTTATTCATTGAACTATTGTTGAAATATAATTTTATTGTGATCATATTTATTTGTTAATCATCATGAAGTATGCTTATTTTATTCGAATCTGTTGTATTCATGGAATGAATATTTGCATAAGAGTTGAATATTTTTTACACTCTTGAGACTTTTTTTCTTTATGAGAAAAAAATAAAATGACAAAGAGGAATCAAGCTCAAAATTCATTAGAAACAGTACAAATCGGGGGCAGAATAAGCAAGAATCTCTCAGAATATCGGAGCAAGGTGAGATCAGGTGCCATGAAGGTAAAAGAACCCATGTCAACTTATCACACCCGCCTTGTACTTATGATCATTTTCGGTTAAACTGCAAAATCCGTATTTAGTAATGGTTAAACAAACGACAGCAAGCATCTGGTCTTCAGAACCTGAAAATCAGGTGTTGAGTAATTGAAAATGCTTACAAAAATACCTCTGAATTCTAAAAGTACCTCTGTGTTTTAATTTGTTGTAGAAAAAAAAATACTAAAGCGTTTAACGCAAAGTTTTTTGAGTTTAATCGCAAAAATTCTTGGATTGAATTCTTCAAGTGGTAATCCTACTTATACTCATACTTCCCTTTCTAAGGAAGAATTTTTTTAAAAATCATATATCAGTTTTAAATACTTTTAATATTCAACAGAGCCAAAATGAGTTTGAACTACCCCTGTATATATATATTGGATTCATAAAAATCCTTATAAAGATACATTGCGGGTTCCAGTAAATGTTCAACCAATCCTCTTTCGTTACTCCTCACTAAGATATTGCCAGTAGTGAAGGAAAAACTTCAAGAGTACTGTGCAACAATATATTCAAGAAGTGGAGTGAATCAGATGTGGATACTCAAAAATTCCAAAGAACTTTTGGGCAATTTGAAATCACAAGATTTTACCAAGATCAACAGCTTAAAAACTTAAGACTTTTCAACTTTATACACTACCATTCCCCAGAATAAATTAAAGTCCAGGCTTTTTGATATCATTGACAGCTGCTTTTGAATAAAAGTGGAACTCGAAAATTTTCGTATCTGGTCATTGGTCATTTGCAAAATTATTTTGTTAAAACACATTCTGATTGCACACAAGTACTCTGAAATTAACATCAAAGAGATGCTTGAGTTTCTGATTTTCAATATCTAATATGTGGATTTTGGAGACCAGGTATTCCAACAATCAATGGGAATTCAAATGGGTACCAATTGCGCTCCGTTATTAGCAGACCTATTTTTATATTCATATGAAACAGAATTTGTGCAAAATCTTATGAGTGAAAAGAAGAAAACACATTCTGTTTCCTTCAACTCGGCATTTAGATACTGGTATATCGACGACGTATTGTCAATTGGTAACAATGGTAATTTCCATTCCTACGTCGATAAGATATATATTGGTGAGCTTGAGATAAAAGATACCACAGAGTCTAACACATCTGTTTAATACTTGGATATTTTACTTGAAAAAGACGTTAATTGTAATCTAACAACCAAGCTATATGATAAACGTGATAACTTTAACTTTTCTATCGTCAACTTCCTTTACTTATGCAGCAATATACCTTTATCACCTTCATTACGGAGTATATATACCTCAGTTTATTCGATACGCATGAGCATGCTCTACGTATGAACAATTTCTAAAACGAGATAATTATTGACAGCAAGTTGATGAAGCAAGAATATCAGCAGTCTCGTTCAAAGTCATCATTTCGTAAGTTCTATGGTCGATACAATGACCTTGTCAGCAAATACAATTTATCATTAAGTCAATGTTTACTGACGTATTTTTATAAAAAAAAATTAGTAGACCATTAATAACACACTGTATTGTCGATGGATTTTTCTGTTATTTCCCAATCATGACAAGGAGCACACGGCGGGTGTGACCGGTCAGTAAGGGATGCTCACTCCTCCATAGCACCTGATCCCCCCTGTGATGTTTCGGAGGTCCGTATTTGCTCTGCTTCCAAATTTATATTGTTTAATGGATTTCTCTGAGATTGAATACTGTTTGTAATCTCAATATATTTTATTGTATATTTTGAAGTTTCAATAAGTTATTTTAGTGATATATTTCTGTATAATTGTGAATGGAAATATTGGCACTCATTTTACGAAATTTCTATTTTTTGCATTTCCTCTGGATTACTTTATTCATTTGTTATCTACATAAACATAAATCCATGAGATTTATTTCTGATTTATGAAAACAAAACTTTTTTTGTATTTATTTGTGTAACATATCATTACACTCCATGTGTATTTTGTCCACCTTCTCTTTCTGCATTTTTTTGTGCCGATTTGTCTGTCTGCATGTCTTCTAAAACCACCTAATATAAACACTGAGTCATGTTTGATAATGAACAAAAACATCCTTAAAGTAAAGTTTAAATAGGCCATGTCAGTACAGTTATTTAGACTCTGGTCCTTCATGATCTACATGTAGTATGAGCTCAAACTGATGATTAAAAAGATCTGGACAGTTTCATTTTGAAGGATAGATTTCCGAAGATTTAAAATTGACATTTGAAAATTAATTGATGGCGTATTTCGCGCGTTGAACGGTGGGAAAAGTTTCTGTATATGTTTCTTTTTTTCTTCTTTCTTTTTTTTTTAATTTATACACAATTTTTGCTGGTGTAGTCATATTAAAAAGCAAGAATTATGCTTTTTTCGAATTTCGTTTTGTATTAAATGCTTTTAAAAGCCAAAAAAATGTACTTTTTGTTCAGAAAACAACATCCTTTTTGGTATCATATTGATGAAATCTCAAAAATCTTCAATATATATTTAATTAATAACTCGTTGGTAGCAAAGCATTGAAGGAAATTTGAGGGAAGCTAAAAAATGAAAAAAATGACTCCTTTTCAAACATCAGCCTTTAACAGTCAGACGCTGGGCTATTTTCTGCTGATGACATTAAAGAACACTTAACAGAAACGTGCTTTCCAAATTTAACCAAATGCAAAATAACATAATTGCACTAATATATTTTTCTGTTGAATTTGTTTTAATATTTAGAAAATACGAAATACTGGACACGTTTTTGCCTTTTTGAATAATGATCAAGAATTTATGTATCCTGTAAAATCAATAAGAATCGTCATGTTTTGTTTGCGTCAACTACCGATATCCTTCAGAGTCACCTAATATCGTGATTTCCCTACAATTCCTATCAATTAGACAGACCGGTAGACATTATGTCATGAAACCTAAATTTGATAAAATAATGATTAAATTAAATATAATAAGGTTTTAAAAAGATGATGTATACAATGCATCTATAAAAAAAAATTATCTCCTGTCTATCAGTCACACCTCCTGTCTACCAGTCATATCTCCTGTCTACCGGTCACATCTCCTGTCTACCGGTCACATCTCCTGTCTACAGGTCATATCTCCTGTCCACCGGTCACATCTCCTGTCTACCGGTCACATCTCCTGTCCACCGGTCACATCTCCTGTCTACAGGTCACATCTCCTGTCCACCGGTCACATCTCCTGTCTACAGGTCACATCTCCTGTCCACCGGTCACATCTCCTGTCTACAGGTCACATCTTCTGTCCACCGGTCACATCTCCTGTCTAACGGTCACATCTCCTGTCCACAGGTCACATCTTCTCTCCACCGGTCACACCTCCTGTCTACAGGTCACATCTCCTGTCTACAGGTCACATCTCCTGTCTACAGGTCACATCTCCTGTCCACCGGTCACATCTCCTGTCTACCGGTCACATCTCCTGTCCACCGGTCACATCTCCTGTCTACCGGTCACATCTCCTGTCCACAGGTCACATCTCCTGTCTACAGGTCACATCTCCTGTCTACAGGTCACAACTCCTGTCTACCGGTCACATCTCCTGTCTACTGGTCACATCTCCTGTCTACCGGTCACATCTCCTGTCTACAGGTCACATCTCCTGTCTACAGGTCACATCTCCTGTCTACCAGTCACACCTCCTGTCTACAGTTCACATCTCCTGTCTACAAGTCACATCTCCTGTCCACCGGTCACATCTCCTGTCTACAGGTCACATCTCTTGTCTACCAGTCATATCTCCTGTCTACAGGTCACATCTCCTGTTACTAGTCATATCTCCTGTCTACTGGTCACACCTCCTGCCTACCAGTCATATCTCCTGTCTACCGGTCACATCTCCTGTCTACCAGTCATATCTCCTGTCTACCGGTCACATCTCCTGTCTACCGATCACATCTCCTGTCTACCAGTCATATCTCCTGTCTACCGGTCACATCTCCTGTCTACCGATCACATCTTCTGTCTACCGGTCACACCTCCTGTCTGCCGATCACATCTCCTGTCTACAGGTCACATCTCCTGTCCACCGGTCATATCTCCTGTCCACCGATCATATCTCCTGTCCACCGGTCATATCTCCTGTCCGCCGGTCATATCTCCTGTCTCCTGGTCACATCTCCTGTCTACAGGTCACATCTCCTGTCTACAGGTCACATCTCCTGTCTACAGGTCACATCTCCTGTCTACAGGTCACATCCCCTGTCTACAGGTCACATCTCCTGTCTACGGGTCATATCTCCTGTCTACCAGTCATACCTCCTGTCCACAGGTCACATCTCCTGTCCACCGGTCACATCTCCTGTCTACAGGTCACATCTCCTGTCTACACTGGTCACATCTCCTGTCTACCGGTCACATCTCCTGTCTACCGATCATATTTCCTGTCTACCAGTCATATCTCCTATCTACAGTCATATCTCCTGTCTACCGGTCACATCTCCTGTCTACCAGTCATATCTCCTGTCTACCGGTCACATCTTCTGTCTACCGGTCATATCTCCTGTCCACCGGTCATATCTCCTGTCTACAGGTCCCATCTCTTGTCTACAGGTCACATCTCCTGTCTACAGGTCACATCTCCTGTCTACAGGTCACATCTCCTGTCTAAAGGGTCACATCTCTGTCTACAGGTCACATCTCCTGTCCACCGATCACATCTCCTGTCTACCGGTCACATCTCCTGTCTACCTGACACATCCCCTGTCTACAGGTCACATTTCCTGTCTACAGGTCACATATCCTGTCTACCGGTCACATCTCCTGTCTACCGGTCACATCTCCTGTCTACCTGACACATCCCCTGTCTACAGGTCACATCTCCTGTCTACCTGACACATCTCCTGTCTACCTGACACATCTCCTGTCTACCGGTCACATCTCCTGTCCACCGGTCACACCTCCTTTCCGCAGGTCACATCCCCTGTCCACAGGTCACATCTCCTATTCACCGGTCACATCAACTGTCTACCGGTCACATCTCCTGTCTACTAGTCATATCTCCTGTCTACCGGTCACATCTCATGTCCACCGGTCACATCTCCTGTCTGCCGATCACATCTCTTGTCTACCGGTCACATCTCCTGTCCACAGGTCATATCTCCTGTCTACTGGTCAAATCTCCTGTCTACTTGTCACATCCCCTGTCTACAGGTCCCATCTCCTGTCTACCGGTCACATCTCCTGTCTACAGGTCATATCTCCTGTCTACAGGTCACATCTCCTGTCTACCGGTCACATATCCTGTCTGTAGATCACATCCCCTGTCTACAGGTCACATCTCCTGTCTACCAGTCACATCTCCTGTCTACCGGTTTCATCCCCTGTCTACAGGTCATATCTTCTGTCTACAGGTCACATCTCCTGTCTACCGGTCTCATCCCCTGTCTACAGGTCACATCTCCTGTCTACCGGTCTCATCCCCTGTCTACAGGTCACATCTCCTGTCTACAGGTCACATCTCCTGTCTGCCGCTCACATATCCTGTCTGCAGATCACATCCCCTGTCTACAGGTCACATCTCCTGTCTACCGGTCACATCTCCTGTCTACCGGTCCTCCTGTCTACCGGTCACATCTTCTGTCTACCGGTCACATTTCCTGTCTACCGGTCACATTTTTTTGATAAAATGTCATATAAAATTTATCTAAAGTGCATGATAATTTTTTTGATAAAATATCACATCTCCTGTCTACCGGTCACATCTCCTGTCCACAGGTCACATCTCCTGTCCACAAGTCACAGCGTCGAGAGTCAGGGATTCGGTTGGAAATCCTTAGACAAATCAGTATGAAAACGATAGTTTAAAAAATGAATGAAAGACCAGAGTCTACATGAGATATAACAATAGTTATATTTGTTTAAAAGTCAATATACGAGGGGTGATCAAAAAGTTCGCGAACTAATTGAATAACTCCCATAAAAGAAACAATATTTGGTTTCAATATTAATTATATTTTAAATTAATCCTCTCCGTTTTTAATGCACATTACCCACCGTTCTGCGCATGTGCGAATAACGTGATATTGGCGGTCACGTGACCCCCTCCGTAGCGTTCTGTCACAAAACTTGAAAGATTTTTCTTTGTTTTATATTTCTTTCCATGTGATTTAATTTTTATGACAAGAACAGTTCATTTGTCAGAAGTGGTCAAATCTCGGCAACAGAATTGGTGGATAAGAATATCCTTTTCAAAAATAAGCATGGCGACCATTAAAACAAATCTTCCGTCTCGGGAGAGACCTTTATTCAAGGTGGATAGAAAATGGGTGCCTCCTTTTTATCATATCTAATATGTTTAAAATCTAAAATAAACGATATCTTAGGTATTAAATAACTATATTATTGTTCAAATATTCAACTATTTTTCAAAGTGTAAATTGGAGGTCTTTGATAGCAAATTGCTAAATTAAAAACACATATCTTTTCAAATTTGCTTTCACTGGGCAAGATGACAAACTTGTATCATTTTTAACCATCTGCCTTCCCTCACTAAAACCTTCAATCCAATCATTAATTGAATTTATAGGAACTCATTTATCCTAAAAAAAAAACTGTGTACAAATTATTTTATGATACTGCAGAGGGATTTCCAAGATATACAATAAATTGTACAGTCGTTTGTTGAACGAGTTCGACTTAGACAACCATTTTTCGTCACAAGTGACCTACATAGTGACGTTATTTTCGCATTGTGACGTAACAAACAAAGAGAAAAACTTTATTCAGCAGATGCGATTTATAGACCTTGCGTATGGCTATGTGTGTACCGAATTTCATTATAATCTGAATTGTGGTTTTGTAGATATAGAGATAGTTCGCGAAATTTTTGATCACCCCTCGTAACAGGAATCAAGTTTGTGAAATGTGGACATGCATCATCAACTTGTTTGTCAACAGATATTAATCTCGTTCTTTATACTAGTATTTAAAAGAATACTCCGCAGCTTCCTGTACATCGAATCAACAGGTACAGTGTAAATTATAAAATATTTTAATAATAGGAATGGTAAATACATGTAAAATTAAAACATAAGGCTATGGTCTTCAGTTCGTTATTATATCGACGTCCGTGATTTATTAAATCTACACTCTGTACAAATTTTAAAAGGGAAAGGGACTTTGTTCTCTTCATCTACTCGCATCCTCACAATGCAAGCCACACAAGAGTCCTGAGTCAACACGTTGTCGTGGGTCCCCCGGCAAAATGTTGACTCAGGACCCCTGACATTGCGATGATGATCTACTCAAAGCGCGAGAACCTTCCTTTTCACTACACAACGTGAATAACTCTGCGTGGTTATTGTACACGTAATTTGTTTACCTCAAATCATGTTTAATATAAAAAGTGGTTCAGAGAAAAAAAAAACAAAAAAAAAAAAGAAACAGCACAAACTGCTTAGCGAGAAGAAACTGGACGTACATGCAAGTACATAATGACTGGCTTCCTTTCCCGGTATTACGGGACCTATTATCAGATCGCACTACTTGTTAAGTACTGCAATTGCACTGAAAATGATCATCCCGTATTAACATGTATAAAACGGTTATGAAACCATGCAACACACCTCTTTAATATAATCATAAAGTGAGAAACAATTGTTTTCAAACTAATGGAGGTCGGGTCCGTTGGTGTTTATGCCCTACATCATGTACATGTTCACCTTTTTGTTTTGCCTTTTTTATGAATGAAAAATATGGAGATAACGAACAGTATTCAAGATCAAAAGTCCATAAAACAATACAAAATAGGAGCAGAGCAAACACGGACCTCCAAAACATAACAGGTAGGATCAGGTGCTATGGAGGAGTGAGCATCTCCTGCCGACCGGGGACAAGATTAATCATATGAAGTCGACAAATCTAAAACTTTGCAATAAATAGAAAGGAAAGTCAACATCAGGATAAATAATACAAACAAACATTTTTCTTCCCCAAATTCAGATATCTTTGCAAATGACCAAGCCACATGATTTAATTGGCGAATAAGTGCAAAAATGCAACTCAAGTTCATTGTTCAATATTATTTTTTGAAAAGTTTATGAAATGTATGATGTTTGCTTACTTCAAAGTTTTTTGGACATTTTTAAGAGTGTATTTTTACATTTTACTCAATTAACTTTTTTTAATTACTCTAACGTTGAAAGAAATGAATGCAGTCGCTTCCACTGAGCTTTGTGCGCTAAAATGGTTCAGATAACAAACAGTGACTGATCTTTAAAACCCAAACAAACAGCTATACCCCCCCCAAAAAAAAAAATAATAATAAAATAGAATTTTTCCGTTATTTCTCGATTATGAGGAACTCACGGCGGATGTGACCCCTTACAATCTTCAAGCTTTCACAATAAAAATCTAACTTTTAATCAAATGACCGGTAAGGGTAAAAGGCTATTCATAGAGATCAACAGAAAAGGAATGCTTACTCATTGTAGGCATCCGATCCTTTTGCCCTTTTCAATAATTTTGCAAAACTGTAATATTTTGTATTATCTTCAGTGACTCCTTTTACAATGTATTTAGTGCACAATATAATAAAAAAGATATTTCAAAATTATTTGAGTTGATTTGATGCTTCGTATAAATTATCAATCGTGTCTTAAGCCTACAATTTTTTTTTTAAAAAGTTATATTTATTATCAGCTTTTCTCTTTGCGCTTGTTCCGGAAATATATTTGTCTTCCGTTAGTGGTTTTCTTATTATTACTATAGATTACTTTCACTTTGGTTAGTTGATCTCGAAAAAATGAAATTATGAATAAAGAACAAAAGGAAATAATTCGAACGAACAGACGATACATAAAGGAAAACGTGTACAACGTCAACGATGTGGCGGACAAGCTATATGAATATGGAATCTTGTCCTTGGAGAACAAAGAAACCATCGCGGTAAAGTCGTCTTAGGATAATCCCATGATAAAAAAAAATTATTAGCTTTGAACATAGCTCACATAAAATCTGTAAACTTTAAACACATGATAAAAACAACATTATCAACTTTGACCTAAGCTCCCTTAATTAATTATTTGATCATCCTCATGATTTATAATATGGTCAGACATGATAATGTTTCGATCATCGTTTTATACTTTCCTTTTTTTAAATTTGAAATATTTCTTTATAAAGAGAATGTAGCACATCTAAAGTGTGCCTAACGTGTAATTTATTTTGAGTGATTTACTTTCAGTCCCGGCCTGTTGACAGGAGAGCATTTGAGCTGCTGGACATTGTGGTCAAGAGAGGACAGCGGGCTTTCCAGGGTCTGATTGATGCCCTGAACGACACAGAGAACAAGGAAGTGGCCGACAGACTGGAGGGAAAGTCAGGAGGAACAACGAATACAAACTATACAAGTAACTGTCAATACAAACTATACAAGTAACTGTCAATACACACTATGCAAGTAACTCTCAATACACACTATACAAGTAACTGTCAATACAAACTATACAAGTAACTGTCAATACACACTATACAAGTAACTGTCAATACACACTATACAAGTAACTGTCAATACAAACTATACAAGTAACTGTCAATACAAACTATACAAGTAACTGTCAATACAAACTATACAAGTAACTGTCAGAGAATACAAACTATACAAGGCTGTAAACTAGTATAAACAATTTCTTTGTAAACAAAGCACTTTTTGTGTTATCAAAGACTAGAGATTAATTGTGATTTTACTGAAGGAATGAATTTAATAGCTACCCATTTTATATGGTATAAACTGGGTTGGGGCAGTTTACGCTTTATAAACTGTGAAGCGGTTTATAAAAAAGCGTAAACTGTTCCAACCCAGTTTATACCATATAAAATGGGTAGCTATGAAATTCATTCCTTATAATTTAATTTTCATTCATTTGATGTAAGAAAAAAAGATGATGTTCTAACAAAATGACTTCAATTTGTGCAAAAGAACAAGGATCACTTTTGCCTTATTTGGCCCTGTGAATTTCTAAAAAACTGAAACTGCATAGTTTTAGTTAACAATGCATTTAATATCACTTAGATCTTCGGTGACTGTGTATCTATTAAAAATGACGTCAATTTCTGGCTAGTCAATGCATTATGATGTCACGAAATGCGTCAATTTCTTCATATTCTGAAAAAGTGTACAAAAACTGCCAATTTTTCAAGCTATTTTTTTATTTTTAATATAGAGCGCAACCTCTGATCTAAAATATGAAACTAGTAAATGAGAGAACTGTTTCTGAGGATTAATGGACATGCTTTATTTTTTAGATCAGAGAGTGCGCTCATATTATTTTACTTCACTGAAAGTGCTCAATTATACCTGTTTACCTATAAATTCAATAACATTGACAATTTCATAAAGTCAGTTCTCCAAGACCTGGATTTTGAAGGGAAAAATTTTAATAGGATATGAAAGCACCAAGTCTCTACTTTATTTTAATGCTTCAAATAGAAAATCAAGTGTTAATCAATCAATTGGTATATCTACAGGGCCATTTTATGCATAAAGTGAACCGACTTCTTTGAATGTAACGTCAGACGGAATTAATTCGTTTTTGATGCAAGTCATTGTGACGTAGGCAACCCATTTTATACGATATAAAGTAAATTTTTTTATTCAATCAAATACAGCGTTACAACCAGAATTAAATTATATTGTAATGGTTTGGGCCATGGGTATTGGCTTGGGTAGCTCGATCAATAGAGCACCTGACTAGTGATACGAGTCCCAAGTTCAATACCCAGTCCAGCTATACATTTTCACTTTTCTCATTACAATACATTTAGATACACTTAAATACTCTGAAAGCCCAATTTCAAAATTTCCATTAGGTAGAAAAAGATCACACAATAAAAATATAATATAGACAAAAGTTTGTATTTTATTCAATGGTATATCTTTGGTTTTAGACTTTTCTGTGAGTATGGTTAATAAGTGTGGAAATTCTGTGACGAGATCTGAAGAATCGACAAAGTCAGCGGATACAGCAGCCCCATGTGAAGGACCCAGTATTCCGGGATCCCAAAGTCAACCCCCAGCAGACAATTTAAACAAGCCAGATGGTATGAAGATTTATTATGTAGAAATATTTGTTTTTTCTGGACAAATCCTCAATGATTAGAACTTACAGTATATTTAATATTTATTCTAATGTGTAAAAGCAAGATACTGTGTGGTATATCTAAAACAGGTGAGTGTCTTTTAGAAATTGACTCGTCAGTTTAAAGTAACTAAATACATATAGAATATCAATACTGATAACAAAGGAAAGATAACTGTCGTATTTTATGTTGTGTGTTTAATTTTTTTTAACAGTTGCTGTATTTTATTGTGTGTGTTTAATTTTTGTGGTGAACAGTTGTTGTACTTTATGGTGTGTTTAATTTTTGTTAACAGTTGAGTGGATGAATGAAGTAGAACTGACTAAACTGAAAGAAAACATGACTTCAACTGATCCAAAGTTTGTTTTGGAAATGAAGAAACGTCATGGTGAAAATGTTAGTTTTGTGGCAGAATTAATTTTTGTTTTGTGACTTCTTAGTTCTTACAATATATAGATTGTGTTGATACATGTACATATAATATGTAGTCCTGTGAAAACACTCATCACTGTCATTAAACAGGCAGAGAGTATTGGCTGTTCTGTTTAGGCCAGACCAATCTCGCAATCAAAACAGAGACCTTGTAGAATGTACCTGTAATGAAATGATTAGAAGTTATCTTTTATAATCAGACATTCATTACAGAATTATAGTCTCCCATTTTTGTAAAAACAGGACAATATTTCAAAGTATATCATTATGTTTTATTTTTATTTTTAGCTATAATTATAAAGAAAATTTGAATTCTTGTGCAATTTATTTAACATTTAAGGTTATCTTAATTTTAAAGGTCTTTTATTTTTAGCTCTACAATTTGAACCTGAATAAGCGTGGGATATGTCTGATCATTGATAATATTCCTAGCGATTTTTGTTGTGTCGGTGAGTGCCATCATGGTATGGTGGATGCTGGGAAAACACTCATACGACAGACCATGAAACTCTGCGGGTTTAAAGATGTCAACTTCTCCAGGAACACTGGAACCACAAAGGTAGGCTATATAGCAGGTTCCCCTTAAAATGAGAATATGTCCTTGTTCTAGTGGCTTTTTGCTTAGATATCCAACTTATAAAAAAACAGTCATGGTGTGACTAAGTTCAACACATATTAATTTTTGGTAATTTTATGACTAACTCGTATGTAGGAGAATGTTTTCCTAATATGCCACCTGATACCATATTCCTCATTGCTCTGCATTCAGATGATTAAAGAGAAGATACTGAGGGAAATGAAAAAGTCAAGTCACTCGGAATATTCCTCATTTTTTGTGATCTGTGTGACAACTGGTCCGAATCCAGGCTTAATTTACGGTAAAGATGGAGAGAGTGATCACATTACCATAAAGGAACTACAGGAAGTGATGTCACAGTGTAAAGAGTTCCATAACAAGCCAAAAGTCTTACTGGTCCATACGGTTCCCAACTCTAGCTGTAAGTATTAAAATATTAAAACATATATATATATCTTTAAATATTGCAGCATATTGCTGCAAGGATTAAAGCTATAATGTTAATGGTTTATAAAAAAAGCATAAACTGCCCCAATTTATGTTATATCGTATAAGTTGAAATAAGTTTCATTCCTTATAATTTAATTTCAGTGTAGACAATGAGACAATTTTTCCTCCAGAAAAAGTCTTCAAATTGAGCATATTTTTAAATTAACATCAAGCAGAGTAATATATTTTTGGCGTAACTCTTTGTGACGTAGGCAACTTATGTTATACATAATGGATTAAATCTTTTGCCCAAACAAATGATATGTTATAACTAAAATTAAATTATTGTCTGGTAATAAAAACTTGAATTATTACTAGAAACCAATATTCACTCAGATTTTTAATAAATCGGTGAAAAAATCTTTTTCTTCTAATGCCTATTTACATGTACATCCCATGTCAAATGTTTAATATGTTGATGATATGACTGTTAGGGTGAGCGCAGATACCATTATAATGTACTCTTTATAAACTATTTAAACATGTCTCTTCAAATGGCATGTGACATTTGGTTTGTCCAGACTCTGGTACTTGGTTAACACATTAATTGTATTTTATATATACTCATTTTTCTTTTACAGTACAATGTGTTCACAGCACCAGTTTGGCTGAAGGTCAGAACTTAACGGAATCTATACAGCATCTGTCTATAGAGGAGGAAGGACTAACACCTGTCAATAATAGGAATATGTTTGTCGTTTCTGCCGAACTGCAACCAGGTCTCCAAGTCTCCAAGTTACATAAACATGATTTTAAAAAGCCATCTTCATAATTTGATGAGATTTTATCAAGAAAGTTTAATTTCAATGTGGTTAAAAAAGCATTTCATGATTTAGTTGGGTTTCTTTTAAGAAAAAGTCTATTGATCTTGAAGTCTATAATGAAAATGTCTTATAGAGTAAATGTGTACATGTGTTCATTTGCATTGTGTATAGGTATCAGCTTTTTGGTCAGAATAAAGGGGAAAACGGGGGCCTATTTTAGCAATGCTTTGGTCTATGTCTTGTTGAAGTTTGCTGGTAGTATGTCATTCCTGGAACTGATCTCTGAGGTGAGTCAAACTTGTAAGTCAAATATGTAAATCAAACACAAAAATTAAAAAGAGTTGTTAACAATCTGAATTTTCCTTTGTACGAGCTTGTTTCCTCCAATTAATGTTTGACAGTTTCTAATTTAAGATGGACAAGCTATTGGGATTATGTGAAGATGAAGGATTAGACAATGTGGATGCCAATCCATATAATGAGAAAATTCATCGGAGTGTTCGAGTGGCTAAACTTAAAGTCCTGACAAAACCAGAAAAAGAGCTCTATCTCTTCCCTCTGTATGAGGACACAGGTCAGTAGAGTGACTTCTAGGCCTAGATATACAGTCTGTACGTAGAATGACTTCTAGGCTTAGATATATGTACAAGAACTGAACAATTCTATGCTGAGGTTAAGTATATTTGACCTGACTGTTGAACTTTGGAGTTTTGCATATCTATACCTATAATATGCTCTCAACAGAAATTGACTTAAGTCTCATTTAATGTTTATTTGTATTTTAGGAACACAGGTTTCCAGCTAGTCGTGCTGAACTCTTTGACCTCACATCAGAAACACCAGTACTCCTAGGAATTAAATTGATGGAACCATGAATTCAAAGACTAGCTGAGACAATGACAACCAAGTTGCCATTTTTGCATGACTCTGATTCCATTACATTGGTCATTTTTCCCTTTGTGATAACTGCAGTCCATCCTAGTTGATCCCCCTCAATTAAGGCACCCTTCACATGTAATCATTTGTATGCATTTGAAGTGATGCACTTCTTTTCAATGCACTAATGATTTTGTGCAAAGGACTGTGTACTGTTATGGCTTATGCTGCCCTCAAAGTCAAACTTTGATGGAAATTGGTTACATGTAAGTTCTATTTAGTATACCAAAGAAAGATTCAGAAAACCCCTAAAATGTGAGCAAGAATTTTATTTTCACTTTAGTTTTGGGTGTTTCAAGTTAAGCTGTACTAATATTTTGCCCCATCTTGTTTTAGTCCCTTTTACTTTAATTGTAAGTGTGTAAATTTCTCTTGGGGCAAATTCACAAGACACAGAGTCACCTCTCCTTTAATGCCATACATTAGCACATGGGAGATTATTGAAACAGGACAAAATTGTTTGCAAGTGTGTCAGGGCAAAATTAGCAATGGATGAAAATAAGCTAGAGTATTAACTATAGCAGTAGTTTAGTTTTAAGGGAAAATTTAATTTAGTGAAGAACTAGATTATCGACTGTGCCACAAAGTGTTTAATCATTTAAAAAGGAATAGTTGTTATTGATGTTAATGTGTAATATTTATCATTTAAGGCACAATTTATTAACATATTGATCACACTCATCTGATATTTGGAATACCATGGCTATGTCAGATTGAGTTGTTTTTTCTAAGCACTTTTTCTGATGTATTTTAATATTCTTGACTTTTTGATTCAGTCCTGCGTACTCTTCCACTTTTGACTTAATTCTTCATCTTTTTACCATAAAAATTTATTGTGCTGTTATGTACTTTTGATTCAATTTTATATGTTAAAACTTTTTGTTAAAAAAACTCTTTGTAAATTAATTTAAATTTCAACTGGAATGAAAATGGGAAGCTCAATATTTGTTATTGTCAACACAATTACTTATTATTGTAAAACAGCTCTTATTGCTAGATGTCAGAAATATGTGAGAAAAATAAAGGATGGTTTGATCAAGAGAGATCGTGCATGGATTCTAGCATCTTAAAAATAAAAGTGAACTTTACTTGGTGAGAGCTAGCTGCTTCTTGCAAAATCATGTAATAATTATTTGTAAGCATGTCTAGAGGATCTAGAGTAATTCTCGGAGAGAATCATGCAGTGTTTAATGTCAATTTAAATAGTTATAAATTATTTGTAAAACTAAATGTTAAATTCATTTTTTTTTCAATATTTAGGCATGGTCAATGTAAATTAAAGTTCAAACTATGTCAAATACCAGTAGATTCAACTCTGTGTGTTCATTTCAATTTTTTGTGATAAAAAAATTGAAAATATATATTTATTCTATTAATGCAATAAAAGATGTAGTTCTTGATGACAGCACACAGAGATGTGCCCACTATCCTTATGACACTCTGTTATATTAGAAATAGTGATTCTTTCTTTTTTATTTTCATGTTTACTTATATTATTTCTTTCTATTGCCATGTTATATATTCTTTAATAAAAAATAAAATAATACTATATATTTTTTAGTAGTATGAATCATGCATAAACTTTAAGTTTAAATCCTACTGTAAATAAATCCTTTTCATAATTAGTTTTAGCTGAAGAATTGTAGCTCTCTGCTGAAGAAAACTGGGACAGATAAAGCAGAGTGCTAATATACAGATCCTAGTGTTGTAGAAACTAAATTTCAAATTACATTACACCAATTTTTTGTCACTCACTTCAGGTATATTGTTTATGGTGTTTAATACTTATGTCCTATAATTGATCATACATTTTACTTTTGTTATTAATACTTTATTTACCTCTCAACATTCTGGAACGTAACAGTACTTTATAGTTTTGGAATATTCCCAATATATTTCACAACCCCTTAATTACCACAAACAAATTTTTTCGAACCGTTGAAAGGTAAAATGTCAGGAATTAGGAGTCAAATGCATGGTTGAATATGGGATACCATGTTTAAAGCTGGCGAAAGCATAAAATACCAAAAATACGTAATATCTGAAGTGAGAGACATAAAGGTTAATTTTACAACGCTTTATTAATTGATCTGACTATAGCTCTATCTCTGTTATATATGTCTGAATTTTTCACAAGCAGAGAGCTACAGTTCTGCAGATAAATTAGTTTCTCAAACTTTAATCTCTTTCTATTATGCATCTTTTACTTGTGTGTACTTCCTGTCTTAGTATATATTCATATGTTGTTGAGAGATTGGAAGGAGTTCCCCCGAGTACTTTTAGTACTTTGATTATTTTCCAAATAGACTGGCGATGCACTTGTATGTCAACGTTATCGATTGTCTATTTCTATTGGGAAACATGATTTCTTGTCACATATAAGTATTCAGTGCAAACCATTGTTAAAAATCATGGAAAAATTGCGAATAAAATTGAATAATAATATAATTAGTAAATTGTACGACATTAAAATTCTGTTCGCTATGGGTAGCGTGGCCGAGCGGTCTAAGGCGCTGGTTTAAGGCACCAGTCTCTTCGGAGGCGTGGGTTCGAATCCCACCGCTGCCATAAATTTTTTTCCTACTCCATCAACGCAATATGTTTTTTTTTTGTTTTTGTTTTTTTTTTAAAACCTTTTCTTAGGGTTTTATTAAATTTGTATTATTTTTTTGTCTTGGGCCACTAGAAACAATAATCTTTCAATTGACGGACCATTACTTATTCATTGACATAAACAATCAAGCTCAACATACAAAAATAGATCTAGTATTTTGTTGAAATGAATCATGCAAAAACAAGCAAATCAAAAAACCACTGTCAATATACGAAAAATTTGTATCTTTGCCGTACGAATATAAACTTAACTTCACATATTTCACCAATTTATATTGCAGAATTATGAATAATTCCGTTTTAAAAAGCTGTAATCAGATTGGGACGGGCTTTAAGTAAATATGAATTAAATGTAATAGTATTTTGATTCAAATCTTGAAAAACGTCTGTAAAATACATTTTACATACTATTCCTCTTTGTGATGAAAAAGTTCAAACCCCGGTCCCGGATTCTGGTCACAATAGGACAGGGTGTAGGACTATTCCTTTAATATACTGCTTTATTCCCTTTCTTGTTCAAGACATGTAACCCCCTCCCCCCTCCCCAAAGTTTTTGTCAATCACATTTTTTGTCAACAAGTATTTTTCCATAACAGTTGTAGTTTGGTGTAACAGTTTGCAAGGTATATAAAACAGATTTTATGTCGGTGGCAGTTTTTTAGTGTGAGACATTATGAAGGAGAGAGGAAATTTCGATTGATTTGTATGGCGTCATTTGGGATTAAGATTAAAAAAAAAAACTCCCGATGTTTCAAATATATATGTGAAATTACTTCTTTTCTCTGTCGGATTTAAAAAATATTATTAAAATAAAAACTTCTACTAGCCTAGTTTACGGGCAAATAGTAATGGGGTCATATTATGAGACATCCAGTATTTTATCTATAAAGACCAATTCCTTCGTAAATTGTTAGTTAGCTGTTTTTGATTGTAAATACTTGTATACAATATGAATTTCTTTTAAATATTTAGCCACAACGTAATTTACGTAACTGAATTTGACCAAATAAATATACATCGATATGAAAGATTTGTTTAGCATAATTTAATAACAAACTTGTCATTACAAGCTTAGAATTTTCTAACTATATATATACAAGTATAAGATTAAACGTCCCATTCAACTGGACACCACTTGTATATATCGGTACCCTGCCTATCGATACCCAAGGGGTCAAATTCCTGCGGGTCAAAGTTAACAACGTATTTAAAGGAACAGAGAACAGGATATGATTATTGCTGAAGGACAAGATATCTTACTTGCATCAGTCTATAAAATAGCATATAAACATGTATGTTTCAATCTTAATGACAATAAGATAAGATCACTGGACAGGAAATTGAAGCCTAACTTAATTACTACCTATTTCATTATTTGAAGATCTCTACAGAATGTACATGTATTTTCATTTACTTATTAATAAATGCACATGAAAGTGTGTGAGTCAGTGGTGTCGTGTTGTAAATCTTTTATTAACTGGGTGGCCGTACAGTTAAGATGTCAGTAGGGGGGGGGGGTGTGAGGGGAAAATTTATCAAGAATCAAATTTTGTTAGAAGTACATATATGTAAGTGAAAACTACATAAATTTATATTAAATCAGAGAACAAACTCTACAACTGTAAACTGCCTTTTATTGATTATCTCATTACCCAGTATTAAACAAAAGATACAATGCCAGATTACTTAACTTCCTAGCAGTAAAACAAGACAGAATCAAAAGTGCCAATAATTAATTTATACATACAAATATCTAAATTTTGATAATATTCATGAGAACATGAACTTTACATTGTCACATTTCATAAAGTGCATTATTACATTAAGTAGTTCAAAAATGGAATTTAAATATCTAAATTAACATTCAATGATTTACCAGTCTGCCATCCATGACAAAATTCATCACATTTCTATTTTTCAACAAAAAAATCTTGAAGAAAAGTTTTTCATATAATGAATATGTTGGCTCATACATAATCAGCTTTAATGAAAATGCATGTAAACATGAGAAATACTGGAGTAGATATAAAATTTTATGAGCATTGCAATAATCACAAGGGAACATCTTCAGTTTATCAGACAAATGAAAAGAAATACCCCTGTAAACTATACATATTACAAGCATTGGGAAAATAATTCTCAAATAAACTGAGCGACCGATCATTACATGACCATTGCAGCAATACAAAGACAAAAAAATAACAACACAACAGAACACAAACATTCAGATGTGCTTCTTAGCACTTCTTATAAAGCACAAAAAAAAAAAAAAACAGTACCACTGTTTGCTTATACATTAATATTTTGAAACATAATACAGTACTATTCAAAATAAATTTAGTGAACAAAGCTGAAATTAATACTAATTTAAGCACTCTTACTTGAGCACATTTCCTTCGATTCTCAATCACATTTATTTCGAAGTATATACTTATTAATAATATCATTATTTGTTAGAAACATACTTATTTATACTATTACAGTAAAAAAAACAAAAAAAAAACATATGTCTGTCTGAAATCCATATGCAACTACAATGTATTCATTTTTTCAGGCTGATGAAAAAAATAATTTGGTTCATGGCAAGAAATATTTG
This sequence comes from Saccostrea cuccullata, assembly GCF_032062105.1. NCBI lineage: Eukaryota > Metazoa > Mollusca > Bivalvia > Ostreida > Ostreidae > Saccostrea > Saccostrea cuccullata. Next base: position 105,789 of record NW_026926945.1, on the reverse strand, counting down.
TGAGTAAAGAATAATTTGTCACCAAACTTGATGTCTAAGATATATAATACAGCTCGAAAATAAAAGTTAGCCCTTTGTTCTTTATATTATAGGGGCAGATTTAACAATAATCACATTACCAGGTATACTCATCAGAAATTACATCATAAATTACAATATCAGGAATACAATACTGGTCAGAGAAAGACTGATTTAATGCCCCTATCACATGACATAACATTTCGTTTGTGCATTTCCTATTTAATTGCTATAATAAAGCATTGCTTAAATTGAGTTTCCCAATAACGAAACAAAATGTACATAGATGTAATAGTCAATCAAGTACATTGCACACTACATGTATTACATAAATAACACCAGCCCTGCATGGAAATTGAGCAATAGGGATTTGATACAAGATCTCTATAGGAAAGAACCAAAAATATCTGATCAAAACATAAAGAAGGGGGGACTACTCTAACACAGATCAAAACATCACAAAGGGAGCTAAGCTAGAAGACAATTAATCTGATGAACTATAAATATGACTAGTAAGTGTGTATAAATTCACATTAGATAAAATGTAAAAACTGACAAAATGTGTATACAGAAAAAGGAATTATATGTATATGCATAACAAGACAGGCAATATTACCATATGAAATAATTTAAACATATGCACTGTTTATATAATAATAACAATGATACAACCTCTTAATAATAACGTGTGTAGGGAGATCACAAGTTTGAGTGATATGTAATGAAGTAATATAACATGTTTATTATTTATAATCACTCTAGAAGTAAATCATTCTACAATAAATAAGAGGTATATTTCTCGGACCCAGTGTCGTTCACTGAATCAAGCAGCACTGTGTTGTTTACAAATTACAACTGTAATTATTGCACACATTTAGAGTGCCTTATTCACATGTTATACATGGATAATGTAAATATTGAACAGAGAGACCACCCATTTGTCATTTCAGATTTGAATGCACACTTGCAATCATGTAAAACTATGCTTATCAAATTAAAGCATCTCAGTTCTGTTTCTCAAATGTCCATCAAGTAATAAATGACATTATCAATAACACAAGAGCATGTGAGCTGATTTAAATGTAAACAGCTATACTATCTAAGGTAGCTACTCCACGGAGCAAAGGCTATAATACCTTATATTACAGGTATTTCTATAATTAGCACTAATGAAATCTATATCTAAACAAGTATATTATGTAACAAAGACTATAGCTAACATTATAGTAAGTCTGTTTATACCTACATCTATAAATAGCAGTGATGAAATCTACACCTATACAGATACAGCGTAGTATTATCATGTAAATTAATCTAGTCTATTACTATTATTATTATTATTACAGGTAAGATTGTTTACACAATATGTATAATTACTTATATGTAGCACTGGATATCTTAAACCTATACAAGTAGCAATATGTTTCACAAGTATTAAAATCATTGTATGCATAATCATGATAATAATGACTGACTTAGAACATAATTCACATACAAAAACTGCCATTATGATAATATATACATCTACAGGTTGTGTAAACTTTTTTTACTAAAAAGGTATTCCACAATATCTAATTTTGTCAAAATATGTTTCAAAGTAATTTTTATAAGACTATAATAAATTATTTGACTTAACATGATTGTGAAATCATTACTGAATGAACTTTTTAAAATACCTGGTATCTATCATATTTTCCATTATTAATTAGTGTAATCCTACTTAAAATGCATGAACTATTACAACAATGGCTTGCAGACCTTTAAAGCGTTTGAAAATATGTACATGTGTTGTACATAACTGTACTCTTCCATCATAGAATCATTACTATTAGCAGTATCATAAATAATGTATCAGAATCTTACAGTTCAAAATAAAAAAAGATTGTTACATTTCAAAAACAAGAGGCCCATGGGCCACATCGCTCACCTGAGTAATTTGGGTGATGCAGATCTTTACCAGATTCCCCCTCTTGCTATACCTATCATGCCCAACAACCCCCTTCCCTTTTTTATTTTAAAACTTTAGAATCTACACTACCCAAGGATGCTTCCACATAAGTTTCAGCTTTCCTGGCCCCGTGTTTCTTGAGAAGAAGATTTTTAAAGATTTGTTCTATATTTTTCTACGTAAAACTTGGAATTCCCTATTGTGGCCCCGCCCTACCCCCGGGGGTCATGATTTTAACAATTTAATATCTACACTACCAAAGGATGCTTCCACATAAGTTTCAGCTTTCCTGGCCCAGTGGTTCTTGAGAAGAAGATTTTTAAAGATTTGTTCTATATATTTCTATGTAAAACTTGGATTCCCTATTGTGGCCCCGCCCTACCCCCGGGGGTCATGATTTTAACAATTTAATATCTGTACTACCCAAGTATGCTCCCACATAAAATTCAGCTTTCCTGGCCCAGTGGTTCTTGAGAAGAAGATTTTTTAGTGACCCCACCCTATTTTTGACTTTTCTTGATTATCTCCCCTTGTAAGGGGACTTGGCCCTTCAATTTAACAATTTAAACTCCCCTTCACCCAAGGATGCTTTGTACCAAGTTTGGTTAAAATTGGCCCATTGGTTCTTGAGAAGAAGTCGAAAATGTGAAAAGTTTACAGACGGACGGACGGACAGACGGACGGACGACGGACAAAATGTGATCAGAAAAGCTCACTTGAGCCTTCGGCTCAGGTGAGCTAAAAAAAGAAGATTGTCTGCAGGCAGCAGATGAATGCATATACCTTAATTGTGAAAAGAAAACAACACTGAGTTCTTCCAGTTGAGGGTACTGTAGAAGTACTTTTTTCTGCGTGGTATTAATTCAAGCTATGTATGTGGTCACAGATAATCCATGGAAATTAGTCCAAGCGTACTTAATATAAATGTAAGGCATATGGTGACAGTCAAGAAAATCCGCGTAATTTTCTACCCGCTGATTAAATGGAAATTGAAATTCCACGGAATTATGACCCTGCGGAAAAAAGTACGTCTACAGTATAATATAGTATACAATGACAAATCCTTTGATAAAATGTACATTTCTGTCATAAAAATAATTCTTTTTATGCATATCTATAATGATATGGCTGATATCACTGAGTTCTGGTAACACTACCAAAGTCAGTACAACTGCTGTCTGATAACCTGTTAGGAAACAATGGACTAAACCGATTGTCGTCCTGAATTTTCTCTGCAAGTTCGATATGATCGTGGTGACATAAAATGTCGGAAAGTCTCTGAAGATCAAAGGAACACAGGTCTGTCTGTTGACTGAAGCTCTGAAGGCAGCAGTAGATCTGTTCCCTCACGTTCCGCGGATGATTGGCCTCGTGTTCCTCCAGGACACGGTCCGCTGATTTCCCCACGGTAGCTGAAAATATACAGAAAACCAAATCATGTAAGAATTGCTAAAAATTAAACCCACAAGGAGCATTTTTTTGATTAACAAACACTTTCATTTACAGATTTATTATATTCACCCAATATACACACAGGGGCAAAAATGAAAGTGAAAATTGTCCAGTATAGATTGTATCTTTTGTTTTAGGCCGTTTAAATATTCACTAACTTTCAATTTCATCCATTCCTTTGTACATCAATGGACTCTCCTAAGAGACTTTTTTAATTTTTGAGACATTTCAATGTAAATAAATACAAACATTTACCAAAGAGTTCTCTGATTACAAACTTCCAGTCCGCGATGGGAAGTTCTTTTTGTAGTAATAGACAGAGATCTCCCCAGCCTCTCTCAACCAACACTCGGCGGCTCACTGGCTTCTTATCTAAAACAGAGAATAAAACTAAATCATGCAACAGTTACATCAAAATCTCCCCAGCCTCTCTCTACCAACACTCCGCGGCCCACTAGCTTTTTATCTACAACAGAAAATAAATCTATCACAAATACTGTAGATTCCATATTTTTCAAGAGTACTTATTATAGTGAATGAGCTCTTCAACGTCAAATCACAAGAGTAATAATTGGTGAATGGACGGTTGGTCAAGAGATTTTACATAGATTTCAGCACCATTAACATAAATGCGAGTAGTTTCATTTTGCATGTGATGGTTCTCGCAAAATTACGCAATAACTAGATATCATTAAGATGGCGGCCATCTCAAAGGGCCCCGCTTTGAACAATGATAATGAAAATGTAAGGTACTGTAAATCTTGTATAATACAGTAAAAGTCATTAATTTAGATCAACTTCACGGATATTGCAATTTACAGATATATATTGAAGTTATCTTGTAACCCAGTTATATAAATTTATATAAATTTACTGGAATTAAAGGGAAAAAATTATGCACCAAATAAGATTTTAAACATAGAGGCAAATTCTGACCATGACCTAGAAACTTTGACCAAGGTCACTGCACATCCATTGACCAGTGGAACTCTGTGAGTGAAATAATAGCCAGATTGGGCCAAGGAGAGAGAAGATATGCTCCGGACAAGGATTTTTCAAATAATTCTGCTATGACCTTGACCTTGAAACATGGTTCAAGGTCACTGCACACCGGTTACCCAAAGGCACTCTGTGGGTGAAGTATGAGCCAGATTGGGTCAAGCAGAGAAAAGAAATACTCCTGACAACGATTTTTAATAACATTCTGACATGACCTTTACTTTTGACCTAGAAACATGGTTAAAGGTCACTGCACACTGTTACCCAAAGGTATTTTGTGGGTGAAGTATGAGCCAGATTGGGCCAAGGAGAGAGAAGATATGCTCCTGACAAGGATTTTTCATATCATTCTGCTTTGACCTTGACCTTTGACCTAGAAATATGGTTCAAGGTCACTGCACATCGGTTACCCAAAGGCACTCTGTGGGTGAAGTATGAGCCAGATTGGGCCAAGGAGAGAGAAGATATGCTCCGGACAAGAGATCTCGGAAGGACGGACGGACAGACTGATCACTATAGGGTGCCCGCCAAGCGGGGCCCTAATAATTACTAGTAATTCCACATGTATATTTAAGAATCTACAGTACTTCTCACTACTGAATTCACTGTATTGGACATGATTTGAGAATATGAGTGCTTACCTCTCTGGGGAGAGTCCATTGTATTGGGAGTAATTAGTGAATACTGCCCATTTACTGCTAATGTTGTGACCCCCTTTTGTTCTCCTGGGTCTACAGAGGTGTGTCCATTTGTTGTGCCCATGTCCTGCATCTCACCCTCGTTGCATCTATACATTTAAAGTAATGAACAATCAATTAAGAACACAGTTACAGTACAAGGGAATTAGGAAATACCTATAGCCTCAATCTTAGTCAATTCATGCATTAAATGTACATAGTTTAATGTAATACAGTAAAACTTGGTTATAACGAAGTCACAGGGACCTGGAAAACTACTTCACTATATCCGTAATTCGCTGTATCCGTATAAGGAATTCGTTAAATTTACATAGCTGGGGATCCAAGATAACTTCGCTATATCCGTGAATTTGCAATATCCGTGTTCGTACTAAGCGAGTTTTACTGTATCAAAGTACATCTTTTTCCAACTGCTTATATTGTTTGCACGGATTGCACAACAAAATAAAATATTCAATTTAATGTTCAGTTTCAAAAGTGAGAATAAAACACAACTGATAACAAGCATTGTTTTTTTTTCAAATCTTTTTTTGTAATATGACTCTTGCATTGTAAGACTTGCATTTTCATGAAAAAGACCACAAAATTCATAACTATTGTTCCCTTTCATTCATTAATGTTCTATACCTAATTGGTTGAATTTGATACAGCAGGTCCATAGACGATGTTGAAAGTATTTCAAAGTTAATGGACAATGATGTCAAACATAATCAGATAACTATAACTATTGATCAGTAAGTAAGTTTGTGTTGAGATCTACCTTTCTGTCCCAGTGATCTTCAGACATGGCAAACAGTGACTTTTCCTGTGGCAGATCAGCACCACTACCACCATCAACACCAGCGCCACCAGCACACCCACAATAGCCCCGCCAATCACCCCAGGGGGTGTGGTCTCTTTCTCCCTCTCAGACTGAAATGTGGGTTTATCTGGGGAAAAATGTAAAAACTTTTACCAGTGTTCTCTAGGCTTACAATAACATACATTTTTAAGGAACTTATAATTACCTTACTTAATGGAAGGAATTGCTCCAAATATTCTCCCCCAACAAAAGCTTAAGCATTCAAATATGATTTAATTTTAATTTTCACTCTCTAGATCCATCAACAATAAATCTACTTGGTGTGTACAATTGTGTAATTACCATTGCACTGTATATATACGATTAAGTCATTAGAACGTTACCATTGCACTGTGTGTCTGACTGAGTCATTATCATTGCACCGAGTGTCTGACTGAGTCATTACTATTGCACTGTGTGTCTGATTGAGTCATTACCATTGCACTGTGTGTCTGATTGAGTCATTACCATTGCACTGTGTGTCTGACTGAGTCATTACCATTGCACTGTGTGTCTGACTGAGTCATTACCATTGCACTGTGTGTCTTTTATTTTCAATTTTGAGTCATTACCATTGCACTGTGTGTATCTGTATCGGTAGTCATTACCATTGCACTGTGTCTGACTGAGTCATTACCATTGCACTGTGTGTCTGATTGAGTCATTACCATTGCACTGTGTGTCTGACTGAGTCATTACCATTGCACTGTGTGTCTGACTGACTGGTACACCATTGGGTCTCTGTGGAGGGGTCAGGGCACCTGCTACAGTTCTTACACTGGGTATCTAGATTCTCACTGTCCTGGTACGTCCCCTCTGGACATGACATACAATCTGTGTCCTCTGTTGACGTTCCTACAATAGGCAGCAGGACAGTATCAAGGCTGAGTACATGTACTGTAGTATTTATATATAAGTGTCAAAAGTTTGTACTCATTGAAATACTATGCAGTTGTACATTTATGCTAAAATTTATTGTTTAAAAGTAAGAAGACACAGTTTGACCTTGAAAATTCATTTACAATATAAATTAAGTCATGCAAATGTAGTTCATTAAAAAATAAAGTGTATAAGAGAATTCTACATGATCCAAATTCTCCACTCTTATTTACAGGTCTTCTTATTGCTGACCTAGCTTTTGTACGTAGAATCCTGGCTGACATTTGGAGTATAGAACACACAGTCCCTCTGTGGGGGATCGTAACTTCAGGTAGAATCCCTCCCGGCACTGACACTGGATATCAGACAGGGTGGTGCAGTTACTGACGATCTCAGAATTACGCCGCGGACAGGAGGTGGAGCAGGGCTGACAGCTGGTGGCCTGGTTAGGGTACAGACTGAAGTGACTTGAGGGGCAGGCCTTACACCGGGCCGATTTACTCGACTCCTGGCAGTCTTCTTCCTTCATAAGGAGACAGGTATTTGTATTAAAAAGTTTTACAAGTTGTTCAGCAAAACAAAAATAAAAGCAAGTCAGTTTGAATCCTTTTGCAGAATATAATCTGAGAATCCATGTTAATAGAATTGTTAACTTCATTACCTCTTTTGCATGTTAATACATTTCAACAATGGCATCCCCTCACAAAATCACACACTGATATATAATTTAATGTAAAATCATACGTTTTTGTGGGGTCAAATTTTCAAGGTTTGAGGAAAAATATTGGTGTGTAGGGATTTGAATTCATGTTCATGGTGGTCATAAATTCCTGGGTCTCTTGATACCTCGAAAACAATGAAAATTAAATCCAAACAAAAATGAGTGATTTCACAGTATTAAAATTGTTATGCATAAACAAACCCACTTACACAGAACTTCATTGCGAGGAGATAATAATGAAAATATATGTTTATTTAGTTATTTGTTATAAAGACCTTGTAAAACCCTGGAGCACAGCAGCCACACAGCAGGTTAGTGTTCACCACGTGGTACGTGTAGTTGGTCTGACAGGTGTCCTCTACCGCCTGTATTAGAGGCACCGCCACAGTCACAACATAGAGGTACCACCCCATGACACCTCCCTGGTAACACATGAGATCTGTTGACACCATCACTGTAAACAAGTTGTCCACGCCAAAGAAACCACAATAAAACTTCAACAAATCAGTTACCAAATCAATTATCCTTAGTAGTCACCACATAAAAGTTCACCACATTAGAGTCAAAACATCAGTCACTGCAAAGGATTCACAAAATGTTCACCTCATCAACTTGATCAAAGACACCAAATCAGTCACCACAAAATTCCTCACATCAAAGTTCACCGTGTCAGAGTTCACCACATCATTCTGTCACCACTCAAGGTCACCACATCATGATTATCCTGAAAATACAAAACAGTGTGTGGTTATTGAAGTCAGGGGTAAGTTCAAGTTGCTACATATAGGTATAAAAAGAGCTGGAATCTTGGAAGTTTACCTAGCTTATGATAGATATAACATTAATGTATATAGCTAAATCAATAGACCTGGACTTCCAGGCTAGCTATCACAATATTCAATACTGCCCAGCATGCTGATTAAATGGGAAGAAAAAGCCTATTAGCCTAAGGGAGGATAAACTTTCTCAAATACATTGATGGAAAATAATATTAGATGCACTTCAGCAATAATACATGGACATCCTCTCCTGTTTGAGACTGTACAATGCTGAAATTGTATTGCTACACAGGTGTCATTGTTTTCTTGATTCGATCCTGGACATAGAATTTCTGATTACCATCAAACCATATTAATTATCTCAAAGTCATAAAAGTATATGATGAAATAGGATTTCTCACATCTGGCTGATTATCCCTAAATAGACCGGTACTTTTGACTTCTTACCTTTTTAAAGAAAATACAGCAAGAGACTCATAGGCCATCATGCTCACCTGAGTAACTACCGCCCTGCTGATCTTCAACCAAAGATTTTTACTCTTGTTCATTTCTATGCTTGACTTTGATCACATTCTGTATCCAAACCCCAACTGTGCAGGTTATGATTTGAGCACACCTGAATTTACACATCCTGAAACTGCTTTTGTCACTTATCATGACTAATCATAACTTTGTTGTTCCTCAGAAAATATTTTAATTACTTTTCCTATGTATTGCAACCTCAATAACCTATTGTAGCATGGTGTGTAAGTTCCACATTATCAGATGCTATATGGGGGTCATGAATTATACAAACTACAGAATGCTTTCTTATAAATATGACTTACATGTTCACGGCTTTGCTGTTCTTGAGAAGATATTTAAATTTTCTCTTAGATTCCCCATTGTTGCTCCATCCTCCCAAACAGGGGCTTAAACTTGAACAAATTTGTACCTGCACTTTGTGAGCAGCTCTTAAAATTTTCACCTTTCCTGGGTCAGTGGTTCTTGAACATGTTGAAATATGTTTCAATGAACCCACCAAAATTTCAATATTTAATAATTATCTCCCCTTGGAAGAAGATTATGGCCATTCTTTGAATAAACTGAATCTCCCTTACCCAAAGATACTCTGTACCAATTATTTGGTTGAAATTGGCCCAATGGTTCTGGAGAAGATGAGAATGTGAAAAGTTCATGATGATGGCAACAACTGACTTATGAACAATCTTTGATTAGAAGATTAAATAAGACTCGGGTGAGCTAAAATAAGAGATTTCATGTGAAAGAGATAATGCACTAAAACACATTGTTATGTCAACAGCAGCTGGATGAAATAATGCTGTTTTGAGATATATATGCATTCACTTGGTGCAGATGGTGACAGGTGCTCTAAACAACAGCTGTCATACAGAGGCTGAAAAATCAGGGGAATTAGGAACAAACTGCTAAAAACGGTAGACACACAAGTTACTGTCTGTCAGATACAACATATGTACAATTCCGACAAATGTTTCAATCTACTTTAGTCTCTTACTTCATTTTATAATTTTTTTACTTTTTTCATTAATAATTAGAGGATCTTAATCTGTTAACCAGATTTACCTGATTCAAGTCTTCCATAGAACATTATCCAGTTATACGGTTTATACAGACATGCAGCAGACTTTCACTTTGGTTAAATTTCTCACCTTTAATTCACACCTTAATAATTCAATCAATACCTGTCCCATGTCACTCACCTCCAAGATCTCTCCCGCAGAATTAATCTACAGGCCAGGATTACTCCGGACATAAAGATATTTAACAGTCTATTACACAGTAGGTGTGGAGCTTAGATCTCAGCGTGAGGCTGCATACAATCATTCACTGAATACTGGAGAAAGGGCCGCAGCATCAGAGGAATTCAGCTGACCTTACACACTACTGAAGTAGAGAGTTCATCTAATCCTATTTAATGATTTACTGTTCCCTAGTCTGTAGAAAATAATATCTGGTGAAAATATGCTAGACATTTTCCTTTGACAAATTGCTCAGTAATTTTGCTCCTATTAGTAAATGTGCTAAATGGAAGAAAAGACGGGGGGAAAATGTTGCAAGCTGTCTGAAATTTGTTAAAAAAAAAAAAAAAAAAAAAAAAAAAAAAAAAAAAGTTTCCATCTATTTTACACTTGAGAAAAATTTTAAGAGAAAAAGCCTAAAAGGACAAATTTATGGATGTATATTAAAGTTAATTAGGCTTAATTTTATAACAATTTATCATTTTAACATAAAAATAAAATATGTTAGGTCTAAAAATTTCTACACTGTGATTGCAATTATAAAAGATTTTAATCCTTCAGATAAGATTTAACACCCAGCCTAAAACACATTTATAAACATTTACAATTATGAATTACTTAGGATTTATAGCACTTGAGAACCACTTGAAGGTGTCAAGTATATCTTAACCATTAAACACATAACACAAGTGTATTGACAGATTAATAATCCTCTGAAGTGACAGAAAACATAAAATAGAAGAAATGTATCGACACCACGGACAGGATATATCAATTTAAGCTGAATCAATAAATGAGCAAGTTTTGTACATATCCTGCAGGTTTCTGACATTCAGAGAAAAAAAAGCTTTTATACGGACAATCCAATCGGTAAATTATGAATGGTCATGTTTCTGTAGGCAGATTTCATTAATATTAAACAGAGTTAATGACCGCTCAGAAATTAACAACTACAGTGCTATAGAAATTTTCCTGATCTGTTGTAAAAACAACTGACAAATGCAAGATTATCTTACGCCAAACTGCAAGTTTTAAATTTCATACAATCAATAATTATGTACCGATAGGAAGTGTTTAATATTGAATCATACCTTTATCTTGTTCTAAATCACAGTTCTACAATGATAATGATCTTTGTAATCAATATGGTCAATACTTAAATCACCTGTCTGGCTGTCTCTCTCTCTAAAGTTATAAATAGTGAGCATGCAGAAAAAGTTTTAAAGATGTATAATAGTTTACTTATTAATAGGAGAGGACTATCTAAGTTACTGAACTTGTGTCAAATCCTTTTGACTTTGTCAATAAAATATGTTCAATTCAATTCAGTTTACTGTAAAAAGAGCAGTCTCTTTAACCTGCAGAGTTATTCCCCTTTAGGCAACTTATATTGCAACTAACCTTTGAGATATTTCCCTTGTTAAAAAATGAAACTGTGCAAAGGTAACATGCAGTCCATCTCCAGTAACTTTGTGCACCCTAAAACTAATGTTCTAATGTACCATGGTAACCAACCCTTCTCCTGTATCCCCCCCCCTCCAGCTGTTCTCTCTGTATTGAGGTAACCATCCCCCTTCTCCTGTTACTTTGCCCCCCCCCCCCCCCCTTCTTCAGATAAAACTATTTGGCAAATTTGTTTTCTTCATCTAACTGCCCATTCATTTCATAGTCCCCATGAGAACTTATTGTATCCTCTTACTATCCAGATATAACCCCTACTGTTCCATTTGACAAAATTCCTATACACTCCTTGACCTCATTTTCCTATATACCCTGGTACTCCTTGATCTCTTTGGAAAAAATTATATATATACTCCTGCCTGAGTTAGAAAAAAAATGATGACTTTCATTTTAACAAGCAACATTTTACTACATCAGAAAGATTAGGACAGACATTGAAAGAAAATTTAAGAAAGTATCAATTCTATTTGCAAATAAAATGTAAAAATATTTATCTTTAACAATGAATTATTAAATAGTTAAAATCTTACGAACCTTTCAATCGTTGAAATCACTTTTGTTATATTGAACATTATGTGAAATGTCACAGATGTTTTCTATTTAAACACATTACACCTATAGTGTATAAATAACTATCAAATATGCACCTGTGGAATGTACCTTTTTTATTTAAAGCCAATATTTATTGATTTTTTGCCAGTTGTCACCAATATATGCTTTTCATTGATTAAAAAGAAATAATTAGAATGGATGTGATACTTTGCTGGTATCTTCAAAGTGTATTTATTTTTTTGTTACTGTACATAGCATCTGATGATTTCTTCCTGTTACCAGCGCTAAGATCTTCCCGCATGCATTTACAAAACTTTGATAATATATCTGCCAACATAAACACACAAATAATCATGCATGTGTCTGCCAAACTAATTACAGCATAAGACTTTGATCGCATTTATGCCAACGTTTTCCATCAGTAACATATTTTCATATTTTTGTTTTTTGTTTAATGCTATACCACGATACGTTTACAGCTGGTATTGGCAATCAGCATCATAGTTACCATGGAGATGTGCAGCAATTAACGAGACACTTTTACCTGATCTTTAGATATTTGAACCCGGAATCTTATAAGATCATTGACATTTCTTACATATACTTTATAATACAGGATTTCTTAATCTTGCACCTGTGAAAAATTAATATGACTATTAACAAAGTAATGCTATAAGACAACCGTATGTTTTAATAATTAGGTACTCAAGGGAAAAATGGAGAATAACCTTAATTTGAATTAAAGACTGCATTGTAACCAAAGTCTGTAAATGCATGGATAATAATTGGCATTATAGCAAAAACATTTTCCTAATATTTCTATGGTACTTTCTGTCAATTTAACCATGTTTTAAAACTAGTAAATGGTAAATTTGCTAATTAAGGTTAGTGTCAGAAGAAATATACACTTTAAAACAAAAATAGCAATAAAACAAAAATATCTTCTTTTTAAAAAAGAGCACTTTATTCAAAGCACTGGCCAAATCTTTTGATATTAGTGAGTTAGACTGTATCTTTCTAAACGTTACACTTTTTGTTCTGGACTTAGTGACACACCTCTCCTCATTCTGCAGTTTATAGTAGCTGATGTCATTCTCTATATAGACCAAAGAATGCCTGCGCTCATCAACCAGTCAAAATCAATAGTTTTGGGGAGGGATGATTTAACTTGACTTACATGTTGGTCTGATGAGGGGATAATCTTCGTGGCTAGGCAGGATCAATGGCGAGTGATTGAATCTCTCAGAGTTACCCATCAATACAAGTTCACTTACCTTTCTGTAAATGAGTCGACTGACAGAAAATCATATTCTCCGCGATCACACGTCTGTCAATGGATGATTTTATTACTCTATCCTGAATCACTCACCCCTTGGTCGTTAGTCTTGCTAGCAGCAGTTGTCTCTTATTTATAATACAAATGTGTCTTCATGCATGTATTGATGCAAACAAATTCTTTTTCACCATATATCAGCTTAGAACATGCATGACATATTTTATCAGTAAAACATTTCAAATACAAAATGATTCATATTTAAGCCTAACAAATAATTATATCCTCCAATTGCAGCTAGAATTTTTATATGCTTTCTGTATATGCATTAATTCTTTTGTGGTTTGTTGAATGATATATACAAATAGAACTTTCCATCAATTTCTGCCAGCTAGTCTTTCAATAGTACCCCAGTCTTCTTGTCAATGAGTATATTTTGTTATAATATCACATATATTTTATTATTTAAAAGCTGTCGTGATAATTGTACATGCATTGAAAAGTGAGCTATCTATATATGTACCATATAGATATATCACTGATACATTAGTGATAAATGTAATTATTTTTTATAATCAGCAGTTATTTAATATCGATTTTAAAAAATACCTGTAATGTTTAAAAAGGAGAAAAAGAATCATTTTCTAAAATGCAGGTATATTACTATTCTCAAAAAGAGAAATTTAAAACACAAACAAAAATGAGACTCACCAGAACGATTACGTAATATTCTAAGACTTAAAAATATATTCCTCGGGAGATTTGCTAAACTCGGCACAGTTTGTCTTTGTTGCATGCAGCACAGTATTTTGTCACGTTAACAAGGGTCGCTGACAGTTCATGCATGTTCACGCACTAACCAACATAACTGCTTACCAAATTATGCAATGTGTAAGAAAAATCAATCGGAATTCAATCTCTCCAGGTCACTCGTCATTCTGCTCTACGGCATCCCGCGACTGCGCGCGAGTTATTTCGTAAAATAAGTTTGTATTCTATATATAGATTGGGGGAATTCCCAAAAAATGGTGCGTGAAACAAAAACGTTAGGACACGGCGATGCCCCTGTTCCGGAACCTCGGCAAATGCCGACAGTCAGGAATATTGTAGTTTACGGTAAGATGACAGTTATATGATTGGTGATGTTATTACTTTGTTATTTTTTTCTTTAAATGTATTTTTCTGCATATATTGTTATATTTAAAGATGTACTTGATACAGCTTTCATTAACTTTCAATTTCAATATCTCCAGTAATATGCATTGTACAGGTGGTTTGTTTCAGATTCTACTCGCCAGGTGGAGAACTGGGAGTTGGCGTGGGTGGCTCAGCAGGTGTGTGATACCCCGGACACTCAGCAGTGGCTGTACAGAAGTAAGTCAACACTGCGACAAGGGGCATAACTCTTCAAATGTTTATCCAGTTTTGGCAAATGTAACTGACATGACCTAGCTGCTTGCAATTTCTTAAAATTGTATCTTTATTAAAATTATAGTCCTATAATGTTACACCCTGATATTTAGTATCCTAATTTAACGTTTCCACAGCTGGTCCATGTGAAATAAATAATTTAAAGCCCAGATTTAATTTTATTAAAGGATTCTCAAGAGTCATATATATCCCTTATCCTTTCCTATAATAAACTAGTACACATTTATGTGTTTTGGATCTTGTGTCTGACATTCTAAATGATTGAACAAATTAATATTTGGGAGTCATTCATCTAAATAGAGATGTATACAAGCAGACCATGATCATTTATTTCTAGGGCTGGGCAAAAATATCGATATTTCGGTATATTGAAATACAATGGCAAAAAATATCATATTGCAATACGTTTTTGTAATATTGATATACCTGCAAAATAATTAGACTAAGACATTTTATTATTAAATATAAAAATAAATGTAAGAAATGTTTGATATGAAGCCAAACAGTAAGACAGAAGTTGTTTTATGAATGTATTTCAGAGCATTACTTTAATAAATTTAACGAGATTTTTTTTCTTTTGGCTACTTATCATAGATTTGTACAATTTGTGTGTAAATTAAAGTAAATTTATTAAGAAAATGCCATTTTATTTTCATTGAAAATATTGCAATACATATCGCAATACAGTTTAACATACAGCAAAACGAAATTTCTGGCCAATACCCAGCCCTATTAATGGCTTATAGGAAATAATTTATTTAAGGCATTAATTTGCATATTCAAAATGTTATGGTTAGCTTTGGAATCTTTGATAATCATTGCTATGTAATGCACAATGAGTACAGATGTTAATTAATTTTTGAGTGACAGCTGTCGCCTGGAATAGGGATAATTATTTATTTTTTTCTAGTGACGGCTGTCGTCGGGAGTCGGATTATTATTTATTTATTTTCTAGTGACGGCTGTCGTCGGGAGTTGGAATTGTTATTATTTATTTTTTAGTGACGGCTGTTGTCAGGAGTCAGGATTATTATTATTTATTTTTTAGTGACGTCTGTGGTCGGAATTATTTTTTTTAAATATATTTTTAGTGACGGCTGTCGTCGGTAGTCAGGATTAATATTATTTTTTTTTTTTTAGTAACGGCTGTTGTCGGGAGTTGGAATTGTTATTATTTATTTTTTAGTGACGGCTGTCGTCGGGAGTCGGGATTACCAGGACGTGGAGAAGGAGGTAAAGGATTGGGATCCGGTGGAGAAGGTGTACCGCCTGATGCTGAAGTGGAAAAAAAGGGAACCACATGGACTGCTACAGCTAAAAACGCTGGCCGAGAAACTACGCTCGATACAGCACTGGGAGATAGCGGAACAATTAGAACCATAGAAACTCCACTCCATATAGCAGGACTTCATAGAACAGTTAGAACCATAGACCATAGGAACTCCACTCCATACAGCAGGGGGACTTCATAGAACAGCAAGAACAATAGCCCTAACTTACCAGCTTGGAATTAAAGAGTGTCCCCCAACAATACTGATCTGTAATGTACCTGTAGTCAAGCTTGTCAGGAGTTCCTGTTGCTTGGGGGGGGGGGGGGGGTAATTAAGAAAGTTTTGATCATCCCTGAGAGGAAATCATCGAGGAAACAAAAAAGATATTTTCTGCATGTCTGCATGTGTACGTGTACATTTGGAAAAAATAATGCAGTTTGTAAGCTGTGTTTGTGTGTGCGTGGATGGAAAATGTTAACTTAAGAAAACTCTTTCATGGATGTTTTTTCATTTTTTGTTTGCATAAGGTATTCATGAAGTATATGAACTCAGAAGTATTTTTATGGAACATGATTTGTAAATAAAATATCACACAGAAAAAGAGTTTGGTTTGTCTTTGATCTTATGTGTTTCCTTTATATGGATAATTTATATGGATAGTTGAGATTACTACATAGACAAAAAGAGAGACACCTGATTTGCCATCATTTGGACATTGAACAATGGGATCACGGTCTCCTTATAAATAATATGCAGGATCCAATTCAGTTTAAGAGGACTGGGTGGTTATAGCCATTTTCTGACTTTATTGTCTACATGTATAAACTATAAAATGTATGTAATTTTTTTTTTTGCCAGATGATAGTTGACAGCTTAAGATATCATATACATAAATAATGAAGTTGTATTGGACGCTTAATTCGTTAAACCCAGGTCTCTTTAAAACACATAATATACGTAAACCTCATAAAGTATTTTAATTTGTTTATTAATTTACTTTGTTGTTTTAAGCAGAAACAAACGACAGAACTACAACATGTTCAGTAGTATATCGCCTAGTATATCACACTAGAAAAACTCTTTCTCCATGAACTAGATGAAATTTAAGGCCATTTATCCCACACTCTAAAACTTATGAGACATTTTCAAAGCTTTCACTAAAATAAAATGTAAATTTGGTAGAGTTTTTTGTTGTATATTGTATAAAACTGAAGGGAAAAATATCAGAATAGCTTGTTTTTACTTGCATTACACATTAAAAATTTTTCAAAACATTCCCTAGAAGGGAATATAAACAGTTTTAATGTATCCAATACACAAGGCTAAGGTGCATTTTATCCTAACACTACAGAGTTCCTGAAATTTTGACTAGAACCTTGCCTTCTATTTCCCTTACAAATACAAGCATTCTTAACAAGTTTCATATCAGTTGATTATCACACAGTCAGCGTGGATGGTGGGGTTGAGATAGTTGCTGACTGCCATAAGGACATCCTACATGACAACGACTTAATGAGATTGTTGTTGACCATCACAGGGACATCCTGCAAGGTGACAACATGTACAGGTTGTTGTTGTTCATCATAAGGACATCATAGAAGTTGACAACATGTACAGGTTGTTGTTGACCATCATAAGGACATCCTGGAAGGTGACAACATGTACAGGTTGTTGTTCATCACAAGGATATCCTGGAAGGTGACAACATGTACAGGTTGTTGTTGACCATCATAAGGACATCCTGGAAGGTGACAACATGTACAGGTTGTTGCTGACAACATGGGACTTGACATCCATTCCTCTCTGCATGGACTGTATGTCCCGCTGAATCCCCCCAAACATGACCAGCTCGCCCCGCCCCTCCACCAGCGTGTAGAATATTGTTTCCTCCGGGGCCTCCAGTGAGAGGTTTTCCTTCACTGGCTGCCACGAGGCAGTCCGAGATTGCACTATGTTAGAAATGTCCAGCACGTGTAGATGGATGGGTGTCCGCAGTTCTCTCAGACGAGTTTTTCTAACATTGTCATTGGTTGGTTGGTTTTGACCTTGTGACCCTGGAGGCCTTGCCAAACTTTCCCTCAGTCTCTCCTCAAACTTTCTCAGTGCTTCCAGCTGCTTTTCCCTGTTTTTTACAGCGTTCTGTCGTCCACCTAACACCCCCGGCCGAGCGTCGCTGGTGCTGAAGGCCTGCATGGACGGACCACTCGTGTCAGGGTCGGTGACGTAACTATAACTCTGAAGTCGGCTAGGAGACACGGGGGATCTCCGAGGGGAGGGACCTCGACCCCTCACCACATCACCAGGATGTTTGAACTCCAGATGACTCCTGTCTGACCTTTGACCTGAATTTTCTTCATCATCAGCACTTGAGCTGTCATCACTTTCAGAGACGGGGCGTTTGAAGGTAGGACCTGCTTGTCTTGAGACTGCAAGTAAACATTATTATACTGCAGGTTTTAAGGTGGAATGCCACACCAATTTTTTATTTTATAGATCTCTGAGTCATCCTTTTTAAACAAAGGTTTCAGCATTTTTTTTGTATTTTTTCAAAGAAAACGTAAAAATTATTTACATCCAAATTAGATGCGTTCTTGTAAAAATTTTGCTGTAAATAAATACATCACATGAATACCTAATAAAATATGTAAAGAAAGTCTGGTTAGACTTTTTAATTTTTTTTATAAAAAATTATTTATGAAAATAAAACACATTATAAAGAAATTAACAAGAGGCCCACAGGCCTTATACTAGGTCACCTGAGTATCATATACCAACTCTTCAACAATTGAATTGTTCATGTTTTAAACCAAAAGCCATGAAATTCACAACTGCTTACTTTGGTTACTTAATACCCAGAGGTAGATCAGAGTAATAACAAAGAGAAAATGCATTTCCACTGTATAACAACAAGTTGTGCACCCCAACCCACAGGAACCACTGACCCTTGGGCCACATTTTTCAAAATTTTGGGAATTCAATCATAAATTTTAATTCATCATAAATGGTTGATTACAGTGTAATACAAAACAACAGATTTCAAAGCATTACTTTATTTTCAGACTATGGATTTTCAAAGTAATAATCTATGGATTTTCAAATTTTGAAATAATGCTATGTTCACTATATATTATAGGTGTGAGCCAGACAAGCTTTGCAGGCAGCCGGCTTTTAATTTTTGTCGCTGATGAATAAGCTTATAGCCCTGCCCTAGCACTAGAACCCCTGACCCTTGGGGCCATGAATTTCACAATTTTGGTAGAGGACTAAATGCTGATTACAATAATGCCAGTATTTTGACTGTTTGATATCAAGGAGTATAGAAGAAGATTTTTAAAGATTGCATTAATTTTAGTGGTTTGGCCCCACCCCAGGAGGGGGGGGGGGGCAGGGACCATGAAATTCATGATTTTTGTTCCCCCTTCATCCACAGATGCATTGTGACAAAATTAGTTGAAATTAGTTAAGGGTTTCAGAGAAGAAGTTGAAAATGTTCAAATGTTAACGTAAGACACACAACCGACAACGAGGGACAAAAACGGATAGCAATAGGTCAACTGAGTTTACTCTGGTGACCTAATTAAAAGAGGACCCCACTGATATCTAGAAATACAATTGTGTACCATTAAAAGAAGAATTAATTTATTTTAGGAGATTATCTGTTAAAATTTCTTTTTTTGTATGCATTAACCCAATGATACACTAATACAGGTATATTTACTTTGAGTTGTTATGTTAAATATCTATGGAACATATATTGATGTTGATTACTGTATATACTTGCCTATAAGTCGTTTTTTTTTGAGTTAATCTCTAGTTTAAAACTCTTTGTCCGACTTATAGGCGAGCTATTAAAAGTATGGTTTCATATGAGGTCAGTTCATCTGATATATAAGCTTATTAAATACAACCGACTTATAGGCGAGTATATATACGGTATTTATGGTACATGTACAATATGACCTATGAGTTGATTGATATATTAAATATCTTACCACTAGACTGAGGCCCAGCTGCTTCTCGGGGGGACTCATGAGGAGGGACCCAGATCTTGTTATTACGGTAGGCATAATTAGCAGGTCTCCGAGGGTCTGACGATGGGGGACGAAGAGGTTTGGAGGGTTTACTCAGGACTATCATCTTATCATTTACCTGTAAAAGAAAAGCACTGAAGTGAAATCAATGTCAATAAAAGAAAGGCAAAATAGGTCATATTTCAGAGCCCACTAAGATATATTACAAATATATATAGCATATTCATAATAAAATTTGAAGAACTACACGTATATCTATAATGGAATTCAAGAATTCAAAGAATAATATTATATATACATGGTATTTGTAGTTTGCATATATTCAAATTACATCTTTGTTGATACCTGATGACAGATGTTAAAGGCACTTAAAATAATCAATCAACATAGCAATTGCATATTATTTATATTTAAACAAGTACATTTTCAGGCTTCATGCACTTCCTAACCATGCATTCACTTCTCACTGGAAATGTGCTAAGAGTGACTCAGATGAACTTAAGAGTGACTCAGGTGAACTTAAGAGTGACTCAGGTGAACTTAAAAGTGAATCAGGTGAACTTATAAATTAAACTTTGAACTTGTATCCTCCTCTTACCTTACAAGCTGGGTGGCACCACAGCTGAGGGGCAGAGAACTCTGACTGGTTAATGATCACCTCCTCCCAACTCCAGGGGTCGGTGTCCAGACACAGGAGCCACAGGTCATTGAAAATCTGAGATAAAAATGACAAAGGTGTATCTATAGGTTATAGTATTTACAGTCATACATTTCCACTATTTTTTATTTAGTATGTAAGTATGAAATTTGTTTGAGTATTTGATAGATATTTTTTTTTTACTTCAATTCTTTATCAATTTTTATTGGTAAAGGTAATATGACCCTATTAATTTGTTGCTTTAAATACACCTGAACTAGTATTTTGAGTGACCTACTGACCTGGTTAGGTCCTCCGCATCCTCCCACCACTAAAATGTGAGTGTCATCCAGTGTAACCTGAAAACAACAATAGGTACATGTATATCTGTACAGTAACTTCATTGGAGTCCCAATACTTGACATTGAAAATTCACCTGTGTGAAAACACAATGTATTTAAGACAAAAGATGGATAAATTAACTAGAAATATGTCCATAGGACATGAATGCCCCGCCGAGGATGTATTAGTAAAGCAACATGAAAATTTGTATGTGTATAAAATTTGATCAGAATATCTTGAATAGTGATGCAGCTGAATTGCTTGTTTGGAAAATATAGGTCAGATCCAGCATCTGAAGCAAGTCTGGTAGTGTCCATCCCTAGATGCATCATCCATGCAAGTTTGGTTCGGGTAGGACTTATAGTTACTTGGGAATGAAAATATAGGTCAGATCCAGCATCCGAAGCAAGTTTGGTAGTGTCCATGCCTAGATGCATCATCCATGCAAGTTTGGTTCAGGTAGGACTTATAGTAACTTGGGAATGAAAATATAGGTCAGATCCAGCATCTGAAGCAAGTCTGGTAGTGTCCATCCCTAGATGCATCATCCATGCAAGTTTGGTTCAGGTAGGGCTTATAGTTACTTGGGAATGAAAATATAGGTCAGATCCAGCATCTGAAGCAAGTCTGGTAGTGAACATCCCTAGATGCATCATCCATGCAAGTTTGGTTCGGGCAGGGTTTATAGTTACTTGGGAATGAAAATATAGGTCAGATCCAGCATCTGAAGCAAGTCTGGTAGTGTCCATCCCTAGATGCATCATCCAAGCAAGTTTGGTTCAGGTAGGGCTTATAGTTTTTTGGGAATGAAAATGAAGGTCAGATCCAGCATCCGAAGCAAGTCTGGTAGTGTGCATCCCTAGATGCATCATCCATGCAAGTTTGGTTCTGGCAGGGTTTATAGTTACTTAGGAATGAAAATATAGGTAAGATCCAGCATCTGAAGCAAGTCTGGTAGTGTCCATCCCTAGATGCATCATCCATGCAAGTTTGGTTCAGGTAGGGCTTATAGTTTCTTGGGAATAAAAATGTAGGTCAGATCCAGCATCCGAAGCAAGTCTGGTAGTGTCCATCCTTAGATGCATCATCCATGCAAGTTTGGTCCAAGTAGGGCTTATAATTCCTTAGGAATGGACCTGCTCCAAAAACTTAAATCTGGTCACTCATCTGGAAAATGTAGATCAGATCCAGCATCCGAAGCACTTCTGGTAGTGTTCATTCCGAGATGCATCATCCATGCAAGTTTGTATCAACATGTGAAGTTTGATAAATCCATCTTTAGTGGTATGTTTAAAACTGAGCTAAACACTAATTTAACAAAAGTGAGGTCAAGGTCAAAGGAAAGATCAAGGTCAAAAAATGTTGATGCAGTTGCATAGCTCTCATCAATATCTATCATCATATGAAGTTTGATAAAAATATCTTGGATATTTGAAACTTAGCTTTGAGCAGAGCTAAACGCAAAGTGTGACGGAAGGACAGAAGGACAGAAGGACGGAAAGACGGAAGGACGGAAGACGGACATGACAAACACTATATGCCCCGGCCATATTCATGGCGGGGCATAAAAAAAATCTGCTGACCTGTGTTTGCCCGTAGCGAGGGTTTGGACGTTTGTTGCCAGTGTGTTTTCTTTGCCAAGTCATATCAATAAAATTAAACTCCCACACTTCATTATTTCTGTAAAACAAACAACAGTTTGTGTCCAATGCAAAATAAAAACAAAGCCAAAAATACAATTTAATTAAAAAGACATACAAGAAAACCATGGGAAAATGAACTGAACTTTAATGATAAAAGTAGAAAATTACAGAGAAAATAAGAGACTTACCCTGTTCCTGGGACATGTGACCCTCCAAACACTACCATCCTGTCCCCCACAATGGACGCTGAGTGACCGGCCGTGGGGGCAGGACTGACAGGTGACATGGTGTTAAGGTGGTACCAGCGGTTCTGCTCCGGTTTATAGATGTGTAACTCAGAGAAAAACCTGGCAGCCTGGAAAATTATATTTTTACACATTTCCGTAAAGTGCATGTTAAAGTAACTTCCTTGTTCTCTAAAAATGTTACTTCACACTATCGAGAATCAAACTCATTGTAATTTTAAATTTGACTTTAGAAAGTTTTTATTCTGGTCATATTACCTGATGGAGAGGGTAAGGAGTGGGGTGGCTCCACCCTCCAAACAAGACTAAACTGTCCTTGTAAACAACTAAACTGGCACAAGCTTTGGGAGAGGGGTATGTACCTGAAAGGATTCAACCCAGAAATTTAACACCTTATACAGTCAAACCTATCTGAAACTCACTGAAAATGAAAAGAAGCTTCAATATATCCTAGAATTTAAAATATTGATTGTCAAAATCTTTAAAAATAAGTGTTTGGTTCACTTTGAGAGAGATATCAGTGTTTAAAATACCGAAGTTTAACTTTAAAATTTTTGTTAAAAGTGAAACAAACAAGTTTACATTTATTTTATGTCATAATAAATGAAAGAAGAAATGCAATATTAAGAGTATAACTACAAAATTTAGAATTTTTACCGATTGCAAGTGGCCTAATCCACTGTCTCTCTTTGAGGTCAAATCTCCAGAGGTCATTGAAGGTTGTGTTGGTGGAGGTACAGCCACCGAAGATGTACATGGATTTGTCGTAATAACAGGCACAGTGGGAGTACCTCTCTGTTATATTGGATCCCACCTCTGGAGTAATTCCCGTCCACTCCAGCTGACCCTCCACAATCCCAGAGTAAAAGCTTTGATACATTTGACGAATTACTCCTGAAAATAAAAATACCAAGCGACGTAATAAAACAAGTTAATGTGATCTTCTTATCCTACAAAAATTTACAACTTACACAAGCCTCAAAGGCTAAACATTTCAAAGTATTCAGTGTTGACCACTTCCAATTATGATTGAATAAGTAATGTGCTTTACTTTTGTCCATATATTTTATAAGGATCTGTGACAGATCGGGCTCGGGATGCTAGCTGAATTACGTCACCCGGACTTTATCGTAATGCGATACGATAGCGGCCAAGGGTAGTCCGGGTGATCATCACTATATAAAAGAGCGTTCTGCTGAAAGCTGGCAGTTGCCAGTTGGAGCTCACAAGTGACGGTCGGCAAAAGCGTAATTGCAAGGTACGGGATTTTAAAGGATTTAATACAGTATACGGTGGCTAGTATACTGGGTTTAAAGTATAATAGTACTTTGAGGGAATAAAGTGATAATTTACCTCATATTAATTATTTCATCTGTCTGGGTACAAGACAGAAACCTGAAACGTACCTATCATAAGACCTATCCGAGTCCCGGATCGAGATACATACCTGTCCTGATACTGGTACAGATACATCCAGGACACAGACCAGATACATACACATTAGTTGTTGTTGTTTATGTTAAGGATAGAAAATCCTTATAATATATGTATATATTGACTCGTTTGTTTTTCATATATGCTTTGTCATTTATCATTTCAAATCATTTGTTTAATCAGTGATCTATCTCTAGTCTACATAATCAATTGTTTTGCTCATTTACGTGATTAAGGATCTAAACCTAAATAAACGGACCCAGACACGTTACAAAAATTGGCGGCAGCGTCGGGATTTGGGTTAGATCCGATTTTTTTAAAAATTACATTGTATGATCTTTGATAATTTACTGTTATTTTCACGATGTCAAGTTTACACGACATAACACTGATAGAAAGACAAATAGAAAATCTGAATAGGGAGATAGAGCAGTCTATGCGAATGATAGGTCTACAGGAAAATGCTACCAGTGTCCCAAGACGCATACAACAAACAAGGACGAGTACTCCGTTTACAAGACGGACAGATAGGTTGCTTGAAAATGCAAGTACTGAGGATGTATGCACATGTGATGAGACTGATGATAGGTCTGGAGACCGAGGACAGCATTCAGCACATGGCACAAATACTCATCCGGCGACAGATACAAATCGGAATAGATCAAGGCCAAGGAATTTTATTAAACCTGCGACTTATGATGGTTCCAGTATGTGGAATGACTATTTGTCTCATTTTGAGTCTGTTAGTCTCTTAAATGAATGGACTGAGACGGAAAAGGGGTTATATTTAGCTGCGTCTCTTAGAGGGCTAGCACAAGGTGTGCTGGGTAATCAGCCCAGGGATGAGAGACAGAACTATGGAAAATTAGTCAAATGCTTACAGGATCGGTTTGCCCCACTGAACCAAACAGAGCTGTATCGGACTCAGCTCAAGGAAAGGAGACAAAAACCATCAGAGAGTTTACCAGAGATGGGCCAAGATATACGGAGGCTAGTGAACCTAGCCTATCCCACAGCACCGGATGACGTACGTGAGATTCTTGCCACAGAACAGTTTTTAGATGGACTGCATAATGCGGAAATGCGTCTTAAGATCAAACAGTCCAGACCTAGCAGTTTTAATGTTGCTATACAGAGAGCTGTTGAGCTGGAAGCATTTTATAAAGCAGAGAGTCGTCGCACCGAGAATGTCAGGAGCATGGATCACGACAAGCATGGATCCAGTCAGGGATCAAAGATAGATAAATTCATAGAGACCATGGAGAAAAATATGCAATATCTTCAAAGGGAGATAAAAGACATGAAACAATGGAAGTTTCAAATGCAAAGAAATGGACGCGATACAAGGCAGACGAGAGAGGAAATTAAGAAAACAACAGGAAATGGTATTAGTACTCGAAGATGCCACAAATGCGGTTCTGACAAACACCTGAAAATAGATTGTCCCATGCTTAAAGATACAACCTC
The DNA here is from genome assembly GCF_032062105.1 of Saccostrea cuccullata. Lineage (NCBI taxonomy): Eukaryota > Metazoa > Mollusca > Bivalvia > Ostreida > Ostreidae > Saccostrea > Saccostrea cuccullata. The sequence continues at coordinate 79,907 of NW_026926945.1, read as the reverse complement.
TCCCTCAGAACCTACACAGAAGATGAGAGGAATGACTGAGCATAAGTCAGATGACCGGACCCTAGCCAGAGCGCAAAAGACTGATGAACACTCTAGAATTGTTCATTCTATTAAGGAGTCCGGGGCGTATGTGACTGCCAAAATATGTGGGATGGATACCTATCTACTCGTTGACACAGGTGCAACTGTTTCCTTACTATCGAAAGTATGCTTTGAAAACATACAAGGAGACAATCATTCCTTAAAGAAAGTAGACAGGGACGTCCTGTCAGCTAATGGATCCTGTGTAGAGATATATGGTAAAACATCTATAGAACTCGTACTAAATGGAACAACTCTGAAGCATGAGATGATAGTGGCGGATCTATCTGTAGATGGAATTCTTGGTTTAGATTTTCTTGTCAAGTATGAAGCTATCATAAATATGCGCACACACAAGGTTGAGATCTCAGGGATAGAACATCCAATTCAGATGGAGGGTACAGCACGAGAGTACAAGATTGCTTTGGTCAATAGAATAGTTATACCTCCAAGGTCTGAAGTAATGACTGAGGGCAAGATATGTGCAGGGCCAGATGGGGGATATCCTGTGAATATAGGGCTTGTAGAACCATCTGAAAAATTCCGAAAATCGGATTCCGCTATGATAGCCAGAACACTGGTAAGACGTCAGGAGGCAGTGCCACTCCGAATTATGAATCTGTCATCCACAGATAAGACTCTTCAGCAAGGAACTGTTGTGGGGAAATTGTCTCCAGTTAATGAGATTGTGTCATTATTGTCTTCCAGCCATGATAAGAGTAATAGCAAGGAAATGCCAAAACATTTAAAGGAATTGTTTGATAGAAGCACTAAGAATCTTGGGAGTAATGAAAGAGACAAGGCCAGAAGTTTACTTATCAGGTACTCAGATTTGTTTTCTGTTACTGATGAAGATGTTGGTCGAACCTCTATGGTTAAGCACAAGATAGATACAGGTTCTCATCCAGCTATCAAACAGGCACCAAGACGTCTACCATTCCATATGCAGGAAGAAGTTCAAGAGCATGTATCCGATATGCTTAAAAGAGGTATTATTGAGCCGTCCAAGAGTGATTGGTCATCGGCGATAGTCTTGGTGAAGAAGAAAGACGGATCCGAAAGGTTCTGTGTGGATTATAGGCGCCTGAACAGCGTAACCATCAAAGACGCCTATCCCCTTCCCCGGATCAATGAGTCGCTTAATCAGCTGAAGGGAGCGAAGTGGTTCAGTACTCTAGACCTGAATGCTGGATACTGGCAGGTGGAGCTAGATCCAAGCGATAAGCATAAGACAGCGTTTGCAACTAGACAAGGGTTTTACGAGTTCAATGTGATGCCGTTCGGGCTCTGTAATGCCCCGGCTACGTTTGAACGTCTTATGGAGACTGTTTTGTCAGGACTACAGTGGCAGATATGCCTCATCTATTTGGATGATGTCATTGTATATGGCAAAACATTCAACGAAATGGTACATAATTTAGAACAGGTCTTTGAGAAGTTACAGTCAGCTGGTTTGAAGCTAAAGGCAAGAAAATGTACTTTGTTTGCAAAACAAGTGAAATACCTGGGTCATGTCATTTCGGAGAATGGGGTCGAGACAGATCCAGAGAAAGTTGAATCTGTGAGGCAATGGCCAGAGCCACTAAATAAGACGCAAGTTCGTTCCTTCCTCGGCCTCTGTAGCTATTATCGGACATTCATTGCAAACTTTGCTGACATAGCTCGACCGCTTCATAAACTGACAGAGGCATCAGTTGTCTTCAAATGGTCAGAGGAATGTCAAATAGCATTTGATGTCCTAAAAACCAAGTTAACCACAGCTCCTATCCTTACTCATCCAGACTTCAGTTTACCCTTTATCTTGGATACTGATGCGAGTCAAAATGCGATCGGAGCAGCCCTGTCTCAGATCCAGAGTGGGCAGGAAAGGGTAGTCGCTTATGCCAGCAAAGTTCTTAGTAAATCAGAGAGAAGGTACTGTGTGACCAGGAAGGAGCTCCTGGCAGTAGTGACTTTTATAAAGCACTTTAGACATTTCTTGTATGGACGTAAATTTGTGGTCAGAACAGATCACAGTTCTCTTCGATGGTTACTAAGGTTCAAGGATCCAGAAGGTCAGTTAGCTCGATGGCTAGAGGTGATATCGGCATACGATATAGAAATCGAGCATAGAGCTGGTAGACTGCATGGCAATGCAGATGGGCTAAGTAGACTCCCATGTGTCCAATGCGGATATTTTGATGATTGGGAAAAAGAAGATTTGCATGGAGAACAATCACATGCAAGGGTATTACAGGATGAGATCAAAGACAATGGGACAGATGAATCAAATGACTTGGTAAATATACAGGATGGAAGTCGGGATATAAGACTTGTTAAAAATTGGATGGAGGAGGGGAAGCGTCCAGACTACAGTGAAATTACTGCTGAGAGTTATATGGTCAAATCGTTGTGGGCTCAGTGGAGTAGATTGGCATTGAAGGATAACTTGCTGTGTCGTATGTGGGAGCTTCAAGAAAGCAATAACACGACATATCAGATTGTTATGCCACTCTCACAGAGAAGGTTTATTTTACAACAGATGCATGACTCCAAGACATCTGGTCATCTAGGGGTGACCAAAACCCTGAACAAAATCAGACAAAGTTACTACTGGCCGGGACTGCAAAGCGATGTAAGAGGTTATGTTGCTGGATGCGACATATGTGCCCGGAGGAAGGCTCCACTTAAAACAAAGAGAGGACCTATGCAACCTTTACAAGTGGGTTACCCAATGGAGAGGATAGCCACAGATATCCTCGGGGAATTTCCAATCACAGAAAGGGAAAATCGCTACATACTTGTAGTCTCTGATTATTTTAGTAAATGGACGGAGGCCTTTCCTATGCCCAACATGGAGGCTCAGACAGTTGCGAAACTGATCGTAGAGGAGGTTATTTGTAGGTTTGGAGTTCCTGTATCCATCCACTCCGACCAAGGTCGTCAATATGAAAGTCTTTTGTTTAGCGAGGTATGCAAGCACTTACAGATCCGAAAGACAAGAACCACACCATACCATCCTCAGTCTGATGGTATGGTGGAACGGTTCAATAAGACATTAGCCACCATGCTGAGTAGTTATGTCAGCGAGAATCATCGGGATTGGGATGAGAGCATACCTTTTGTGATGATGGCATACAGGGCGGCACAGCATGAATCAACCGGATACACGCCAAACATGCTGATGCTTGGTAGAGAAACTGCCACCCCTCTGGACATCATATATGATATACCCGCATCCTGGAAACAAGTACCAAGTCATGAATGGGTGTGGATTCTGACTGATCGAATGGAAAGGGCTCACAATATGGTGAGGAAACAATTAGAAGGAGCTATCCTTCGACAGAAGCATTATCATGACATGAAGATGTCCTATGAACAATTCAAAGTTGGGGACCAGGTATATGTCTATTTTCCCCAAAGGAAAACTGGGTGTTCACCTAAGCTAACTTCATATTGGAGAGGACCTTTTAAGGTTCTGACAAAAGTCTCTGAGGTCCTATATAAGGTGAATTGCGGACGCAATGGAAAGGATCAGATAATTCATTGCGACAGGATGAAAAGGTGCAGGGATCAAATTCTTCGAGGCGAAGATCCAGACCTAGGACTCGAAAGTTCAGAACTAGGGACAAGTGATTCTTCTAATGTTCAGATAGATCAAGAGGATCAGGATGATGACTTTGGGTCATCTAACAGAAACATTGAAGTCACGGAAGAATTAGTTGGTGATCGCAGACCCAGACGTGAACGGCGTGCTCCAACTTACCTTCAAGATTATGTCCAGGACTAGAACATGTAAATATGTTAATACAGCTGTTTCCTGAAAAGCTGATAAGACAGATAGTCTTTATACATAATCATTATCATTATTTTCATTTTGTGGATACAACTCATGTTTTCTTCATTAAAACATTTATCATCATGTTACATCATCATTTCATTACCGTTTCTAGTCATGCGAGGACGCATGAGAAATAGAGGCGTGGGTAATGTGACAGATCGGGCTCGGGATGCTAGCTGAATTACGTCACCCGGACTTTATCGTAATGCGATACGATAGCGGCCAAGGGTAGTCCGGGTGATCATCACTATATAAAAGAGCGTTCTGCTGAAAGCTGGCAGTTGCCAGTTGGAGCTCACAAGTGACGGTCGGCAAAAGCGTAATTGCAAGGTACGGGATTTTAAAGGATTTAATACAGTATACCGTGGCTAGTATACTGGGTTTAAAGTATAATAGTACTTTGAGGGAATAAAGTGATAATTTACCTCATATTAATTATTTCATCTGTCTGGGTACAAGACAGAAACCTGAAACGTACCTATCATAAGACCTATCCGAGTCCCGGATCGAGATACATACCTGTCCTGATACTGGTACAGATACATCCAGGACACAGACCAGATACATACAAATTAGTTGTTGTTGTTTATGTTAAGGATAGAAAATCCTTATAATATATGTATATATTGACTCGTTTGTTTTTCATATATGCTTTGTCATTTATCATTTCAAATCATTTGTTTAATCAGTGATCTATCTCTAGTCTACATAATTGTTTTGCTCATTTACGTGATTAAGGATCTAAACCTAAATAAACGGACCCAGACACGTTACAGATCTACCATTAAGTATAAAATGATCCCCAGCATTTGTCTGGCTGTTTTAAGCCCTAGCTCATGACAAAATACAGATAAATTAAAATAATTTTTTGGAATTTATTCTCGGTGTGGGAAATAGCTGTATCTAAATCTAATTCAGATATGTGTTAATACCTTGAACAAGCCGATGCCACTGTCGATTTACCAGCATGGCACATTTTAAATCTCTGTAGGGCGACAAATGAAGCAAAATAAATTCCAGAATTTCCTCCGGTAAGTCTGTGATCTGCAGCGGTCCTTGGGCGGAACTCATGGTCCCTTTTTGTGACGGTTTTGTTGACAAGGCCATTTCAGAAGGATGAAGAAGTTTTCAAACTGTCCTGGTTACTAAATGTTCATTGTGGTTCTCTTTATTTTCGTTGTTGACAAACATTCAAATCATGAAAATGCTTTGGATCAGTTTCCTCGATTCAAAATATTTAGCATTTTGAGCCCGATTTTCTAAGAGGAAAAAGAAATAAAATACGAATCTTAAGAATTCATTTATTCTTAGTATTTAAGCATAACAAAAAAAGGAAAAAAAAACACATTTTAGCCTGTTCAACTAATAATACTTTTCAGACATTCTCAGTTTATTTGTTTGACAATTCTGATTTATCGGGTTCGACATTTCGTAATTATTTATTCCAATATTGAAAAAATTCGGGACAACAGCATGACCGGCAATTTTCTGTTTCTTCTGATCTTTTTGCAATCTTTACTGTTGTCTCGTGCACTATTTGAGGATCAGATAGGAAAATTTGACTGGTAAGTACACAAAAAACGGCAAAATCTAAAAATTACACGTTAGAGACCGTGTAAAGGGTGCCCTCTCGACCCTCCCTCTCTCATTTGCACGCCACTCTGTGTTTGTACACAATTCTCGTCATATAGCGAGTTCCAATGTGTTGCTGAACTAGAAATAAGGATAGCAAACACATATATTTTTCGTTAATGAACTGTCTGTGGTCGGATTGTTGACTAGTATGATTATGATTCCTCTGAATGTAAGTTGTAACCCCCGCTTTAATATATTAATGACATCTCCCCTGCACATGTCATGATATAAAAGCGTGGGTAGTAAGAGTTGGAGAAATCTCATTTTATATCGTCAAATCCCCTTACTTCATCATTTTCGAAGGAAACTAGCTATGTACTGTTTGAAAATGAATGCGTTTGTGACATCATTTTTTGTATGCTGAAAATCTAAAATGCTGAGAGTGAGACACTGGTATAGGCAAGTTAAAAAAATATTGATTACACTGATCCCATGTTTATCCCATTGATATAGCTCATGCGATATCCTTTTTGTATCCCACAGTTGTGACATCACAATGGGTTTTGCATTAGTAAAATAAAGTGGAGTCCTATATAAACTTAAGAGGTGTAAAATTACATGTAGTTGGATATGATTTTTATCCAACCAGTTGTGTGTTTTTATCCCCTCGCCAACTACAAATCATGGGATATCCTATATTTATTGTATTTTTAGCTCACCTGAGCCGAAGGCTCAAGTGAGCTTTTCTGATCAAAATTTGTCCGTTGTTGTCGTAGTCGTCGTCATAGTCATTGTCGTTGTTGTTGTAAACTTTTCACATTTTCATCTTCTTCTCAAGAACCACTGGGCCAATTTCAACCAAACTTGGTACAAAGTATCCTTGGGTAAAGGGGATTCAAGTTTGTTCAAATGAAGGGCCACGCCCTTTTCCAAGGGGAGATAAATATGAATTAGAGAGAAATTAATGGCATTTTTAAAAAAATCTTCTTCTCAATAACCACTGGGCCTGGAAAGATGAAACTCATGTGGAATCATCTTCAGGTAGTGTAGATTCAAGTTTGTTAAAATCATTATCCCCGTGGGTAGGATGGGGCCAAAATGGCCGATCAAAGTTTTACAAAGTATAGGAATATATAGGAAAAATCTTTAAAAATCTTCTTCTCTTGAACCACTTGGCCAGGAAAGATGAAACTCATGTGAAATCATTCTCAAGTAGTGTAAATTCAAGTTTGTTCAAACCATGAACGCTGGGGGTAGGGTGGGGCCAAAATGTCCGATCAAAGTTTTACATAGGAATATATACAGATATAGGAAAAATCTTTAAAAATCTTCATCTCAAGAACCATTGAGACAGGAAAGATAAAACTCATGTGAAATCATCCTCAGGTAGTATAGATTCAATTTTTTTTAATCATGACCCCCAGGGGTAGGGTGGGGCCAAAATGGCTGATCAAAGTTTTACATAGGAATATATTGCTAAAATCTTTAAAAATCTTCTTCTCAAGAACTACTGGGCCAGAAAAGATGAAACTCATGTGGAATCATCCTCAGGTAGTATAGATTCAGGTTTATTCAAATCATGACCCCCTGGGGTAGGATGGGACCATAATGGCCTTAAAAAGTTTTACATAGGAATATATAGGAAAAATCTTTTAAAATCTTCTTCTCAAGAACCACTGGGCCAGGAAAGATGAAACTCATGTGGAATCATCCTCAGGTAGTGTAGATTCAAGTTTGTTCAAATCATGACCCCTGGGGAAGGTAGGGGCCAAAATGGTCGATCAAAGTTTTTCACAAGAATATATAGGGAAATCTTTTAAAATCTCCTTCTCAAGTACTTCAAAGCCAAAATTAGTAATATTTATATGAAATCATCCTCAGGTAGTGTAGATTCTAGTTTGTTCAAATCATGACCCCCTGGGGGGTTAAGATTTAAGCCCCCCTCCAAACTCGGTTAAACTTTCATTTCTGATCTGATATTGCTTTTTCCTAGCTGGTGTGCTCAGGTGAGCGCTGTGGACCCTGGGCCTCTTGTTTTTAATATGATACTTACTATTGAAAGTTCAAAAATGCTAATATTCACAACATTGTTAACCATTCTATCTTTTCTTTAAGGCATCAACAATATGTAGGAAGGATTAAAGACATTTTCTGGGACCAGTCTTTCCATGCTGGTAAACGTTTGCTGGTGTCTTCTGAGAGGCATGTTCTGGCTTCAGTTCACTCCCACAATGGATCCCTGGGTCAGTACCATCAAAACATGTCACCTCATTCAGTATATATCATATTGGATCTCTGGATCAGTGTCATCAAATTTGGGCTATACAGAATTTAATCATGAGACTAACTTCATCTCATCCAAAAAAAACTCTAAAAATAATATCTTATTTGTTTAATAATAATGTTTACCTTCTTTTTTTGAAGCCTGGAGAAAAGTTTTAGAAGAAGGAAAAAGAGGCCAGATAGATAAAACACTCTACTCAGGAAATGGTAAGTAAATAAGAAAGCTCAGTCAGTGATATTAAGTCAGATTTGGTCATGCAGGTGCTGATATGTGGTGATTTTTTTGGAGGAGATGATAGGGATGGAGTTAAATTAATAAGCTGAATTGTGACTTTTTTCAGTTTTGATTACTGTGAATGGAGGTGGACAGTTTGTCCGAAAATGGAATCCTGGGACAGGAATAGCGGACTGGGACGTCGCTCTGCCCGGGTCAAAACAGGGGAGGTAATCAAGCTCTGTACGATCAGAATACACTGTCTATTGTTTGTCATCATAGTATGTTTTGTTCTTTACTTAATTTGAAAAGGATTTATATTTCTGTCAGTTGAAACTTTGTTTTGTAGATCTATAAATTGTTATTGATTTTAAAAAACTTAATTTTAAGTGGAAAAAATATTTTTGGATTTCCTTACCTTATAAACTTATGTTTGACAGGACGGACATTGCTCTGTGCAGTAAGGACCTGGTGGCTGTTATGACACAGGAAACTCTTGTTGGTTTGGAAACTAGATCAGGGAAACAGAAATGGTCCATTACACTACCTCAAAGGTATGTTAAAAACTGTGACTGTTTTTTTCCCCACTTTATTGTCTGAGATACGTGTACAAGATATATAATTTAGAGAATGTGCTGAAAACTTATAGATGATTTAATTTTTTTTGTTAATTCTGTATTTGATTGCCATCCACAGATTGAATTCATTTTCATATGGTACTTACTGTAAATCAACATGAATCCAGCAAAATTAGGCTTAAATTATTTCTTTTTTTCAGTAATCAAGTGGTATACACACTTCTGACCTTGTCGGGAACAAACCTTTATGTGATTGGTCAGTCTTATGGAAAACAGGTCACCATAGTAACAGTAGACGTGGAAGGAGTGATCAAGTCCACGCGATCCGTGCCGTCCTCCTGGCTATCGGCTAACACACAGTATGTTAGCTTGTTACATTTATGTATAGCTATGACGGTAAGTTGACAACAGTCCTGATTCAAATATAAACTTGATATATCCACTACCTGTTTCAGATGTGTGATGTCTGATGGGGGATTCCTGGTTTGCTACAGAAGTGAGGACCAGTCTCTACAGGTGTTAAGTCTACCTGAGGGACAGACATTTAAGACAACGAGTTTACAGGTGGGTGTAGATTTCTGTTATAATAACAGTTGTAATAATATTGTTTTTCTTTTATTTCTTTTATTTCATATTTCATTGTGGAAAAAGAAACATTTGGAAAAAGGGAGTTTATGAAATTTTATTCTGTTATTTGGGTTTTTAAATTTATACTAATATAATAACTTATTTTTAGCACTTGTAAGGTTGAAAATTCATAGACATAATCTTTAATTTGATATTAGCACATGTAATTTGACAAAAAATGTTTCTTGTTCAGGTTTTAGGCTTAGAAGCAAGTGATGGTGTTACCATAGAAACGTCTAAGAAGACAGATGATCCGTACATATTTCTGCGGATGTCAAAGGATCACTTGGTCTTAGTAGAAATCACGGCCCAGGGAGCCAAGCTCAAGAAAGACCTCCCTAAGGTTAGTACAGTACACGACTGGCTGTATAAAACGTGGAGTGTTATGTAGCCGCAATAAAACAGCTTTCTAATGTCATTATATAACCTAATAAAAATATAAATGCTGGTTATATTCTATGTCTAATTTTAGATCTGTGCAGCACAAGTGACCTCCCTTGATGATCAGTCTATGTTATTTACAATAGAGAGGTCTCCAGGGGTGAGTATATTCAATTGTATACATTTACAAAACTCAGAAAGTTGTACATTTATACAGTCATGATGTTAGTATTTTCAACTGTATACATTTACAAAACTCAGAAAGTTGTACATTTATACAGTCGTGAAGTTAGTATTTTCAACTGTATACATTTACAAAACTCAGAAAGTTGTACATTTATACAGTCATGAAGTTAGTATTTTCAACTGTATACATTTACAAAACTCAGAAAGTTGTACATTTATACAGTCGTGAAGTTAGTATTTTCAACTGTATACATTTACAAAACTCAGAAAGTTGTACATTTATACAGTCATGAAGTTAGTATTTTCAACTGTATACATTTACAAAACTCAGAAAGTTGTACATTTATACAGTCGTGAAGTTAGTATTTTCAACTGTATACATTTACAAAACTCAGAAGTTGACTTATAGCTATTTGTCAAAGTTAAAAATTTTTTTTTTTGAAACCTTAAGCCAAATTAAAGCAAGTTATTATTTGATTCTATACATAACTTTTTTCATAGCTTCATGACATCATCTGTATATCTCACACTCTTTAAATACTGTATTTAAATAAATAGGAGCTGAAGATGAGAGTTTATGACCTTGGCACTGGAGGTGAAATAGCTGACTTATATCAGACCATAACCTACCTACCACAACATGGATTTCCTCAGAGGGTAAGATTTATAGGGACAATTAGGGTAAGTAGGGAGGGGTGGGGGTTAGAGATTCAGTAAGGCAACATTTATTTAAACTATAAGGATAAAAGAAGAAGGCATGGTTTCCATACAAATTTTGCCCTGTGATTTTCTAAAAAAATGACACTGGTGTACAAGTTGAAAACTCATGCTCATTAAATAATTGAAATTCAATGCAGAAAAATCATACTAGTCATTTTTCTCACATGTGTTTTTAAATGCTAATTATGACGTCATAAACATGTGCATTTTCCCGTATTTTCTTAAAAAGTTGCAGAAGACACCAGTTTTCAATGGAATTTTCTTTCAGATAACATTGTCCACAGGCATCGCCCACAAAGATCTTGAGATATATGATTTGTTATTGAATTTTGCACAAAATATCAAAAAATTAACGTGGGCGACGGCTGTGGACACTGTTTTCTAAAGGAAAATCACCCTTGAAATGTGCCATTTTGAGGCTTTTTCTGTTGAAAATAGAGAAATGCTTCACATTAATGACGTCATCTTTGCAGAATGGTGAACCTTCATGCCGTATTATTCTCTGATTTATCAGAGTCATTTATTTATCTAATATTTGAGCCAGTTTCAAAATTTTTTGATGTCATTACATTTTTAGGGCGCAATAAAGCTAAAACCATACCTTCTTCTTTACAGAGATGGGATGTTTTATAAAGAGAAGTTTGGATTTGATTTTAAAGAAAAACATTTGTAGGAAGACTGTAATGTTTTGTTATTTTAAGTTATAGATCTTACGTATGGACTGCATTTAAAACTTAATATTCTTCTTCAAGTGAATTCTCTTATTGAGGAAATGGAATTTGTGTATCATGGAAAGGTGATTGTGACATACAGATTTATGCAAGGCATTTTTAATGATGTTGAGTATTAGATACTTGAATACCCATGTTTGAAGGTGTTTCAGAACGAAACAACTTTATAATAATCATATAATATTTACACAGCCAAGCTGTTGTTATGCCAATCAGTACACTGTGAATCTGTCTTTCAGATGGAGGTTCTGCTGTTTAAGAAGCGAGACCTCAGGATTGGGTGTAGGTTTGCTATTCTGTCCGAGGATTACTCCATGCAGATGGTACTGAAAGCAGGTAGGACGTTATATTTCACGTCTTGTGACTACAATAATGTAAGTCATCAGATTACATGTAGGTGTCTGTTTTGAGCGATGTCAATGTTTTATATGACCCTGATTTTACCCTTTTCACTTTCTATAGAGCGGGATGCAGCCCCGGGTAAATTAGTAATCAGAACTGTGTATATAAGTGTACACGTACAGTATATTGCATGAGTTTTGTGTCAGAGGTTACTGTTGTGTGCTATTCATTGTCTAGAGTTATAAATTAGGGAATGGTGTTACAAGATCAAGTTATTGTAAAACGTGGTGTTTCAGGATCGTCAAGTTATTGTCAAATCGGTCTTCCTTGTTTACATGTGTTTTTAAAAATATTTATGTAGATGTTTTGAAATTATTAATGTTTAAGAAAAATTTGAAGAATGTGATCTTTTGAAAATCTAAAATAACTGTAGTAATTTCCATAACTATTTTATAAGGTTTGAAATACATTTATATTCAAAATATTTTCAATCCATGACATAAAATATTGTACGTACTAGTAAAGCTTCCACATTTTAACATACTGGCACAGAGACATCAGGACTCTTGATAAAATAATGGGAAAAGTCCCTATGATTTGAGTTGATTTATTACTGAAGAGTACATTACATTCAGAGTATTTTATTTTGAATTGATATTTCTTCACGGATCTATTAGAAATTTTTACTTGTTTTTACAGGTAAGATAGCGTGGAGGCGAGAGGAAGCCTTGGCATACGTTTTGTCTGTAGAAATGATTGATCTCCCCGTGTCTGAAAATCAGGCTAAATATGAGGACGAATTCGGATCTCACAAGGGTAATATAGGCACAGTCTGAAATAGATATACTGTTAAAGAAGTTGATCTCACAAGGGTAATCCGACAGCCAGATAATTATATAATGATTAAGATGATTTCACAAGGGTAATCTGACAGGCCCAGTCAGAGATAGGTATAATGATAATGAAAATAAGGATGTGTCTACCAACTTAGAAAATTAACCAATGTCGTTGTATGCAATGTAAATAATTTTTTTTTTTTATCCTATGTTCTGTAATATTTTTCTCAATTCTAGATGACATTGCTACAATGTTTATAAAGAGATTCAAGACTCAGTTCTCCCAGCTTAAGGTAAGTTTGCTTTAGTTAGATTTCCCATTGAGCCATTATAGATACTAGTAAAATATTGCATCTCAAACTGGTTCCAACAAATATACAATATATAGAGATGTTAGTTTAGTTATAAATCTTTGTAACTACATAGTTAGTCATAGACCATTATCCTGTGAAATCCAGATTGAATCATATAAAATTCATTTTTATCCTTTCACCCCTATTATAAAGCAGTGCTTTAAATTTTAATCAAGTAAATAAACATTAATTTCTGAAAAAAAGATTAATTGCACAAAATGCCAATTTTTAGAGTAGAAAAGGGTTACATGTATTTGAAACATAAAACAAATCGGGCACTTATTCAAATGCATGATACTGTGTATACAATGGAATGTGTGAACTGAATATGAGTACTGATTAAACTTTAATTTTTTTATCAACAGACATACATTCAACAACAGATACAGAGGCTTCAAGGTCACCGTCACCACCACCATGACATTGAGGCCATGGCAGAGGGTGGTTCTGAAGACGAGGATGAGGAATTAACGAGGGACGAATTCAACCTCAATAAACTGATTGTCTTAGTAACGGGGGCAGGCAAAGTAAGTACTAATTCAACCTCAATAAACTGATAGTCTAAGTAACAGGGGCTGGCAAAGTAAGTTCTAACTCAAACTTATCATCCTTGTAACGGGGCAGGCAAAGAAAGTACTAAGTCAAACTTATCATCCTTGTAACGGGGCAGGCAAAGAAAGTAGTAAGTCAAACTTATCATCCTTGTAACGGGGCAGGCAAAGAAAGTAGTAAGTCAAACTTATCATCATTGTAACGGGGCAGGCAAAGAAAGTACTAAGTCAACCTCAAAGTAAGTACTTGACTATCAATATGGGTATTTTCATTTGGTTGTCTTTTACCATCTTACAAAAACTCAGCTCTTAATTTTTTTTAACTTTTATCTCTTCACTTGTCTTTTAGAGACCATATGTCTTACTGAAATTTTCTTCTTTTGGGCTTCTTTTGTGCATTCAAAGAAAAAGAATCGGGCCATAACAGAAATATTTGCAAGAAAAAAATGAGAGGCAGCTACTTGACATAAAAAAAAAATTCAAAAACTTTAGATGTAGTAAAACACAGTTTCATTCGTAAGCTTTCATTCATAATATTCATCTTCACTTTAAAGATAAACATGCTTATAAATTTTTTTTCCCAAAATTATTTGTGAAAACTTTGTAAAATCCATTTTTTTCTTCAGATTTATGGTGTGCGGAGTACCAATGGTCACATTGAATGGGAACACTTTTTTCCGGAGTTAACTCCCTTTAATAGATATGATCAACAGAAACTATTACTGTTTGTACAGAGGACCACGGCTCATTTCCCTAACCCTCCTCAGTGTACAGTAGTGGGCAAACACAAGGTACAGGTCTAAAACACTAAATAAATCTTACATCATGTGAAAAACACTGTGAAATGATAAGTTGATTTTTTATGACTTTCAAATTTCATAGGTACAACAAAGTTAAAGGTTCAAATTCAAAGATTGAGATTCCTGAGCTGACTTCAGTGTTTCAAAACTCAAATTTCCATAATGCACAAACTACATACTGTAAAATCACAAATTTTTGGGGGGGGTTAATTTTCGTTGTTTTTAGGTATGAAGGGACCCACAAATTTATAACCACCAAGGAATGTAAATGCATATGCATTACTACTCAATACTTCTCCAACCACGAAATAAAATCCCAACAAACCAATAACTTTTCTTCAAACACCGAAAATTCGACCCCAAGAAAATATGTGATTTTATAGTTTTTACTGGATAGAATAGTCTGAGAAAATATATGTACCATGACCTTGACACCTTGTAATTTAGCTGACCGGCAATGGCTTCCTGTTCTCCTTTAATCCAATCAGTGGAGAGCCTGTAGACACGCCCCCTGGTGGCCAGATGTTGAATTACAGAATTGTACAGACCAGTATGGTGGGGGAATTAGACGACCACTTTCTGAGAGGAATTCTCCTTCTGGACCCCAGTGATCAGGCAAGGAGGTTTAATTTACTAGAAATGATATATATCAACTAAATAAATGGGTTATATATAATAATATGCTTCCATTTCTTGTGAGCCAAATCCTGAATAAAATAGATGTTACTCTTTGTAATTGGTAATTTCAGTACTTTTAGTACTTCAATTACATCCTCAGATTAGTTTACTACAATAAAACTCAGTTTGAGTTATGAATAGATGTAGCTCGGTTTTAAGGAAATTCAGTTATAAGTAATTTATTTGTCAATCCCTTGGCCACTGTGTTCCTTATTTTAAAGGAAATAAAATTTGAATTTATCCCAGTCACATCCTCATAGCCAAGTTTTACTATATTAACTTACCTGCTTACACAATCTATTATAACTCACTAAGCCTTATTTTCCTAATTATAGCCTGCATTTCTCTTGATTCTTAACATTCATCTTTTTATTCAGGTTCATGTATTCCCAGAAAAGTGTTCCTCTGTTTTGAGGAAGACGTACAAGTCCCAGTTTATGTTTGTGGCCGACAGAGATACAGGATTTATTTATGGGTACAGGACAGTCCCTGACAGAGAGGTAGCCAATTTTAATTGTAAAATATGTTTAAAATTTTGAAATATTTGTCATATTTTCTGCAGTGATATTAAAGTTAACTTTCTTTTCTTCTAATGCAGAAATTCATCATGGAGAAAGTTTGGACAGTAAATTTGCAGAAAAAACAACAGACAATAACACAAGTCATGGGGAAAAGACCACAGGGTAGGTATTCATTTTTTATTCTGTCTATTCAAATTCATTCCCAGGGTCATGTTCATTGTGTATTCTGTCTTTTCAGAACAAGTTCATTCTCAGGGCCGTGTCCTTGGAGACAGAAGTGTGTTGTATAAATACCTTAATCCCAATCTGGTTGTCGTGGTTACAGAGGGAGAAATTCAGGAACAGTCCCAGAAAGGTTAGATAGCTGTCTTATATTCTTGACCTCACAATTTTTTTTTCATTACATTGAGGGTGAAAAGACTCTTGAAAAATTATTGACAAACTTTATACAGTGGAATTTTTAGCTCACTTCGACAAAGTCAAGAAGAGCTTATGCAAAACCCCAGGCATTGGCGTCGGCGTCAGAGTCCCAGGTTAAAGTTTTAGGAGCAAGTCCATTCCCAAGTAACTATAAACCCTACCTGAACCAAACTTGCACGGATGATGCATCTAGGGATGGACACTACCAGACTTGCTTCGGATGCTGGATCTGAGCTATATTTTCCAGATGAGTGACCAGTTTAAATTTTCGAAGCAGGTCCATTCCCAAGGAAATATAAGCCCTACCCGGACCAAACTTGCATGGATGATGCATCTAGGGATGGACACTACCAGATTTGCATCGGATGCTGGATCTGACCTACATTTTCAATCCCAAGTAACTATAAGCCCTACCTGAACCAAACTTGCATGGATGATGCATCTAGGGATGGACACTACCAGACTTGCTTCGGATGCTGTATCTGACCTATATTTTCCAAACAAGAGACAAGGTTAAAGTTTTTGGAACAGATCAATCCCAATGAATTTCCTAGTCCTAGATATGCAGTATTAACAAAGTTATGAATATTTTTTTATACTATATATGTTTTTCATGCTAGACATGTAGAATAATGTGTATACACCATGTAAGGGGTTAAACAGAACTTGCAAGAATATTGATGTTGGGATAAATACTAACTATTAAGAAAAAATATGTGAGATTTGCATTACTTACACTGATAACAATCGTCGAGGTGAGCTTCGTAATCTTTGATTACCTATGTTTTACATTACCAGTAATTTGTGTTTACATAAATGGTAATTGAATATATAATGAATTCTGAACAGATTGTTTCTTGCAATAACTTTTTTTAATTAGATAAAAATTTATTTGTGATTGATGAATTGTGTTCCAGGTCCCTCCAACTTTATAAATATGTACCTGCTGGACAGTGTGACAGGTCACATGGTGTTCCACTGCAGCCATAAACGAGCCAAGGGCCCAGTCACTGTGGTCCACTCCGAAAACTGGGTCCTGGTAAGCTAGTCACTTCTCTCATACTAATCTGTTAAATATACTATGGTCAGTTGTTCACTTTTCTCATAATTATCTGTTAAATACTGTAGATCACAAAATTTTTGCGACACCTTATTTTTGCGAGATAGTCATTGACTCTTTGTTAGCGAGACATAATTTTCACGAATTGTTGTTTTTCCCCTACATAATCGTAAGGAATATTTTTAAACGCGAGAATGAAATTTTTCGCAAGCTCATTATCTCGCGTAATTACGCGAAAATTAAGTTCTCGCGAATAAAACGTGATTTACAGTATACTATGGTCAGTTGGTCACTTCTCTAACACTAATCTGTTAATGTACTATGTAACTACAGTACCAGAGGCTGATATCCTATTGAGTTGGTCATTTCTTAGTGCATCTCTTTAGACCGATTGTTTTCTGTTTTAGTATGCCTACTCATGTTCTTAATACCCACTGTTTTCTATTTAAGTTTCATTTTCTATAATTTTTGATACAAGTGTTGATGGATTGTTTTTTCAGTATAACTACTTTAGTCAGAAGTCTCGTCGCCATGAGATCGCTGTGTTAGAATTGTACGAGGGTAAAGACCAGACTAATTCCTCGGCA
Organism: Saccostrea cuccullata; assembly: GCF_032062105.1. Lineage (NCBI taxonomy): Eukaryota > Metazoa > Mollusca > Bivalvia > Ostreida > Ostreidae > Saccostrea > Saccostrea cuccullata. The sequence continues at coordinate 62,563 of NW_026926945.1, read as the reverse complement.
TTCTCCTCGTTCTCGTCTCCCAGACAACCGCTGGTCCTCCGACAGTCGTACATCATGCCACTGTATATATCTACCATGGCAACCACCATCACTGAGAAAGGCATCACCAGCAAACAGCTCATATGTAAGATTATAAGAACAAGTTTAATTTATGTCTTTATTAAGTAGCAGATTATCTATAGTCTGAATTATGACTGTTTTGAGCTGTTCTTAAACATGCATATGTGCTAGCTCTGTCTGAATTCCTACTGGTATTGTAATGTTTGATTTCAGTTGCTTTGAGATTAGGAGGAATTACTCATTGTGTATAATTTATAGCCTACTTAATAATGATGTTTTCAGTTGCCCTGCGGTTGGGAGGGCTGCTGGCTCTACCCAAAGCTTTACTTGACCCAAGGCGACCTCTTCTACCCACTCAGGAGACCATGTAAGACTTTATTACAGTTAACATTGCTAGTATCAGCTGTGATGACATCAACATCAACAACAAGATAAACATTTAAGACTCTCAGAGTTACTGGCATTTGTAATTTTACTGTAAATGATTCTACATGTGCATATGATTTCAGACATGCACAGGTTTTGGTTCTGTTTATAACAAGGGCATCTCAAAGTGTTGCATTCCCTGCAAAAGAGCACATTGATTGCATTATAGATCATTAATTATGCACACAACCCTTTATTCACTCCCACACACAAGTGCTTTACTATATTGCCTCTATCTAGAGAATGCTGGATTAAATGTTCTTCCTATGTTTACAGGGAGGAGGGCACTATTCCATATATCCCAGAGTTACCAGTGAATGCTGAAGCCATCATAAACTATAACCAGAGTCTGTACAACGTCCAGGGCATTCACACCTCACCAGCAGGGCTGGAGTCCACATCACTGGTGTTATCATATGGATTAGGTATGTCTGTCTGTCTGTATCCACACATCACCAGCAGGACTATAGTCCACATCACTGGTGTTATCATACAGATTAAGTATGTGTGTCTGTCTGTATTCACATATCACCAGCAGGACTAGAGTCCACATCACTGGCATTATCATATGGATTAGGTATGTCTGTCTGTCTTATTCACACATCACCAGCGGGGCTAGAGTCCACATCACTGGTGTTATCATATGGATTAGGTATGTCTGTCTGTCTGTATTCACACATCACCAGCAGGGCTGGAGTCCACATCACTGGTGTTATCATATGGATTAGGTATGTCTGTCTGTATTCACACATCACCAGCAGGACTAGAGTCCATATCACTGGTGTTATCATATGGATTAGGTATGTCTGTCTGTCTGTCTGTATTCACATATCACCAGTGGGGCTAGAGTCCACATCACTGGTGTTATCATATGGATTAGGTATGTCTGTCTGTCTGTCTGTCTGTATCACACATCACCAGCAGGGCTAGAGTCCACATCACTGGTGTTATCATATGGATTAGGTAGGTCTGTCTGTCTGTCTGTATTCACATATCACCAGCAGGGCTGGAGTCCACATCACTGGTGTTATCATATGGATTAAGTATGTCTGTCTGTCTGTCTGTATTCACACTTCACCAGCAGGGCTAGAGTCCACATCACTAGTGTTATTGTATGGATTAGGTATGTCTGTCTGTCTGTCTGTATTCACACCTCACCAGCAGGGCTGGAGTCCACATCACTGGTGTTATCATATGGATTAGGTATGTCTGTCTGTCTAGCTGTATTCACATCTCACCAGCAGGGCTAGAGTCCACTTCACTGGTGTTATTGTATGGATTTGGTCCGTCTGTCTGTCTGTATTCACACCTCACCAGCAGGGCTAGAGTCCACATCACTGGTGTTATCATATGGATTAGGTATGTCTGTCTGTCTGTATTCACATCTCACCAGCAGGGCTAGAGTCTACATCACTGGTGTTATCATATGGATTAGGTATGCCTGTCTGTCTGTCTGTATTAACCCATCACCAGCAGGACTAGAGTCCACATCACTAGTGTTATTGTATGGATAAGGATTGTCTGTCTGTCTGTGTACACAATGCCTGGGAAATTCACAATTCACCGGCATACTCTAAAACCTGGCCTGGCCCCTTTGGCCTGGCCTGGCCTCTAAGTTGGCCTGGCCTCTATTTTGGCCTCTAATTTGGCTTCAAACCAAATTTTGGCCTGGCCTCAAAAGTTGATCTGGCCTCAAATTTGGCCTCTGCAAAAATTTTTGGCCTCAATTTTGGCCTCACCCAAAAATAATTTCTTTTTCAGAATTTGATTGATTTTATTGATTTTTTTTATTGGTTTCATTTTTTCAAAGATTATGCAGATAAATAATATATTTCTGTTGATATGTAAATGTGAACATTAAGATAAAAATACAATACTACCAATCTGATTTATTTTATTGATTTTCTATTGACCAGTTGCAATTCTGAAGACTATATAACACAGAGCATATAGTTTTAATTTTAATAAGATTTTATCTTAATGATGTAGTAAATGTGCCTTTAATTTTTTTCCCTGGTAGGATTGGTGATTTTTACAGAATAAAACATCTAGAAACATCAATTTTGATTATCAAGACAACAAAGATATTCAGATGGGTACAAAACCCCAAAGTTTTGTATTTCATATTCAAACACATTCATGTAACGTGTTAGTTAACTTTCAGCAACTATCAAGAACGTGATACATTCCAATAAATGTGTCATTATAATGTTTCTATTTCAGAGCTGTACTTATCAAGAACAGAACTTATGGTCCTGATTTTTTTAGCGTTATCTAACTTTTGCAATTATTTTTCAACCCTCAGAGAAAAAGTGAAAGGTTCCCATGTCATTGGTGCTTGTCCTATCAGCAAAAACTAAATAAGCTATCATCATATATCAATTATAAAGAGTTGGTGAAGACAGGATTTGCTAAAGTTTAAATTCCATCAAATACAGAAACAATGGACCAGTCCATTATCAGAAAAAGGGTGTTTGATCCAAATGAAAATTTAATTAGCAACTCATGATCATTTAATGAAACTGACTAAATTAATTAAAGTATATAAAAGTGCTTAGATTTTCAAAAAGTAATATTTTGTTTCTCTTTTTTTGTGAAGAAGCCAGTTAAACTGTTTGAAATATTATTTTTATGCTGTTCACCCTCTACCCATTTTATTCCCAAAATGGCATTGTCAGCAAAAGATTAACGCTTTTACCTTGTTGTAACCACTGCAGCAGCTATACCTTTGTAAAAATCTCAAAAATACAAAAATCATCCTAAAATGGAGAGAAAAAGTTATGCAGATGCCGTAAAAGGTTTTAGTTGGGAAGATGGATCCCCTGGTGAACCAGTGATCAAAAGCAGTTTTTCATTTAAGTACCATGCTATGAACACAGTCACTAAACCTGAAGCTGAAAAAGAGAAGAAAAATACTAGAAGTCCTAACAAGAAGACTTCCAAATCTGGAAAAAGGTAAAATATGCACTATTTATAACATAATAAGGGCGTTCCATAGATTTCTATATAAATTGGATTTATATTGTGAAATAACAAAAATGAACTTAAAATAAAGTATTTATTACCTTCCCAAATTATAAATTGAAACCATTTTTTTTTTATTTTAGGCATGCAGCTAAGCGTATGGAGGACCATATAAGTTCACAACTAGAGAAATGGGAGGTATGTCATTATTATTACTATCCAACTTGAAAACTCAGATTGTATTGAGTAATATTATCAATAATTTAAAAAGTTTATATTTTCTTTGAAAAGAATAGAATGTGTATGTATGATCCATACATAAGAAAAGTAATTTTTTCTTCACAGGATTCAGACTCTGATATTTGGACTATTTCACCTCAAAAGAAAATTCGATCAGGTTAGTCTCAATTTGCCATTTTATGTTATAATGTTATATTGTGTTTTTCTTTCTTTACATGATGAGCTCATTTTTAAAAAAAGAAAGAAAGAAAGAAAATTAAAACCCTTTTCTTTATTCAGAAAATGTGAGGGAAGTCTCGGAGCCTGTCGTGGACTTAACAAAATCCCCTATTCCGCTGATAGTCATCCCAAGTTCAGATGAGGGCTCTCCGTCACCAAAAAAAACCACTGTAACATCATCTCCATTCAAGTTGTTGTCTTCAGATAGTGACACTGAAGACATTTTTACCCCAATTACCCCCGGTACACACAGAAGAAATCTTACAGAAGAGTTTGATTTAGAATTACCTTATGAATACTTTCTGGATGATAAGACACTGCCTATATTCAAAAAGGGTGTACGCCAGGGAGTTTTTACAAAGGAAACCCTGAAGGAAATGCTTAACTTCCAGGGGCAATTAGCTACTCGTGTGCCCTTAGGTGTCAATATTAATGCTTTGTTTCTTATTGACACCAAGAAATTGGGGCATCATAAAGATGTCCTTTCGGATGGATGTGGTGTTTGGAAACAGACAAAAACAAAAGTTCATTACTTTAAAGAGATCTGTGACAAAATTGAGGAAGTAGATGAAAATGATCACTTGTCTATGGACAAAGGATTAACATATAAGGTCACAAGGCTTTCTTACCGACATTCAGCCTCACCAGATTTCCACAGAATTGTGATATTTGCATTTAAAATAAAAGGTGAAACTGGCCTTGAAATAGTAAGCCCACTTGCATTACAGTATTATTTCGAAAATGAGGAACACAAAGTGATACCTCAGCCACATGGGAATGCAAAGAACGGGAAAACATATCACAGAACTTTTCAATCAGTGAAAAATAAAATTAAAGAAGAAATCAACGCAAACTCAAAGCCAAAAGAAGTAGTTCATAAAATCATTTTGGAAAAGGGTGGGATACATGAAATAAATGCACCAGGAGAGCATGTAAAAAACAGACAGCAAGTGAGCAGTTTTAAGTATGCAATGAAAGAGGAAAGAAATGGTGATCCCTTATTAAACCTGATGGAATTAAGTAAAGAACAGTCTCTCGACAAAGAAACAGCTTTTGTAAGGGATGTGTCTGCATCACCAGAAATGACAGTATTCATGGCAACAAAGCAACAATTAACTGATATTGAACGTTTCTGTACAAATGCTGACCATTTTTCAGTGCTTGGAGTGGATGCTACTTTCAATGTTGGAAAATACTTTTTGACATTGACAACATACAAACATTTGATGTTGATGACAAAAAAGCAAACACATCCAGTGTTCATAGGACCAGCTTTAATACACCAAAGACGACTCTTTGATTCTTATTTTGCATTGCCTTCAAATATGATAAAGTACAATCCAAATTTACAAGGTTTACTTGTTTATGGGAGTGATGGAGAGAAAAATCTGTCAGATGCATTTGACTCTTGTTTCACAAATTCCAAACATCTACTTTGTGACATACATATGAAAGACAATATAAAAAAGAAGCTTACTGATCTTAGCATAAAAGCTGAAGAGGCTACAGAGTATATTCAGGACATTTTTGGGAAGCAAATTAATTCGGAAAAAGTTCCAGGACTTGTGGACTGCTTTAGTTCAGACGAATTTGACCAGAAATTGGAATCATTAAAACCATTATGGACAAATCGTCATCCTTACGGAGATGAATTTCTCAAATATTTTACCACTTTTAAGGCTGATCTGATCAAGAATTGTATGACAGCTGATTTAAGGGCAATGTGTGGCTTGGGATATCCACCTTCAATGTATAATCAAAATGCTAATGAATGTGCAAATAGTGTTGTAAAACGTAATCTAAAATTAGAGAAATTAAGTGTGCCTGATTGTGTAACACATCTTCAAAACATCATTCAGTGCCAACATGATGAAACCAGATTAGCATTACTAGGCAGAGGAGAGTACGCAATTAGTAACAACTACAAAGAGTACACAGTAGCAGAAGAAAAATATTATCAAATGACCAGACAACAGAAAGTAAGATTGGAAAACAATTTTTTTAATGCCACTGTTAAAAAAGATGATCCTGTAAGTATTACTCCACAAAATATCAGAGAATGCACTCTTTCTGTTCCCCCAGAAAATTCTCAGATCTCCAAGGTAGCTCAACATGTTGTGGAAGACATATTTATGACAGCCAGCAGTTTACTTCAGAACAATGAAAACATAGTGATGGCCCCCGGATCAGATGAAAAATTATTTTTTGTTCTAAATTCTTTCAATAAATCAACACCACATCAAGTTTCATGCAGTGGAAGTAAATCTCAATACATGTGTGACTCTAACTGCATTAAATGGGTTACACATAAAATATGCCCACATACTGTAGCTGTCGCAGAACACCAGCAGAAACTACAGAACTTTTTGGACTGGTACAATAGTAAAAGTAAGCATCCAAAATATACATCGTTATCAATGTTTAATATGCCATCTTCAAGAGGGAAGAAAGCTACTAAATCAACATCTAGAAGAAAAGGTGGAAATCCAAATAAAAAACGACAGGTGTTAGAGAAGTATGTAGAGGCACCTATTGCAGGCAGTATATCAGATAATTTAATTCCTGCCCTTCCAAACCCGTCCACAGGGTCCTATGTCATAGCCATGCTTGACTTTTGTAACCCGAACGTTACAAAATGTTTTGGGTGCCAGGGATATTTTAGGGAAAATAATCAAATTCCAGATTCTCCCCGAAATTTAGTAATTGTTTCCAAGATGAAGAGACCATATCGGGGAAAAGATGGAACAATGAAAGAAGGAGCACTTTCAAATGTTTATTTTCATTTATCAGAAAAATGCATTAAGAAACAAGATCCTTATTTTATATCATCTTTAGTCTTTTGTCCTGAGGATTTAAAAGGTCATTTGCTTCCTGAACATCGTGAATACCTAACAGCAGCAAATATAAAGTTTTAACTTTTGCAGTAATTTATCTCATGATTATCCATTGTCAATTGTAGGCTAATTCTTTATTGTATTACGCTGTTATCAAATTGACCTTTCATTCTGAAAACTGATTGTGATAAGGATTTTTTTTCAAAACATGAATGGAAACTGACAAATTCTCTACGCCAGTGATTAAAACCTTCCTGTTAAACCCCTTCCGTAGATCTCTGTGTAATAAATAAATGCTGAACTTATTAAGAACAGGGCATACGGTCTAGATTTTTATTTAGCTGTGTATCAAATGTCAACTTGTCTTCTGCATTGGTTCTAGATAGTGATGTCATGGGCACTTCATATATCAAACAAAATTGTTTTTATCAAGGATGGTGAAGGCAATAAACCGTAAGCACAGCATTCTTTGGTGCAGTGTGTGAAGAGTGAAGGGTCATGTTTACAATAAATTGGATCATTAGACTCATATAGGTAATAATAATGTCAGAACCAATGTAACTAGTTTGTTTAAAACTGTATTCATTAAGAAAATAAAAGAATATTTTTTTAATGAATTTCTTAGGTAATTACTATTCATCTGCATTTCTTTGTTGTCTTGATAATTTATATTGATGTTTCTAAATGTTTTAATTATATATATACTTAAATATGTAAAATCCTCAATTTTACCATGGAAAGTTTTCAGAATTGTAACTGATAAATAGAAAATCAATAAAAAATAAATCAGATTGGTAGTAGTATATTATTATTTTAATGTTCACATTTATATACCAACAGAAATATATTATTTATCTGCGTAAGCTTTGAAAAAATGAAACCAATAAAAAAAATCAATCAAATCAATCAAATCAATCAAATTCTGAAAAAGAAATTATTTTTGGGTGAGGCCAAAATTGAGGCCAAAAATTTTTGCAGAGGCCAAATTTGAGGCCAGGCCAATTTTTGAGGCCAGGCCAAAATTTGGTTTGAAGCCAAAATAGAGGCCAGGCCAACTTAGAGACCAGGCCAGGCCAAAGGGGCCAGGCCAGGTTTTATAGTATGCCCAATTCACCAGCTCCATATCACTGCTGTAAGCAAATGAACTTTGTATGTCTCTCTGTCTGTTTTCTCGAAAGTTTCAAAGGCATGATAGAATGAAGATTAAAATGGTTTGATTTACTGAAAAGTTGTTTCCTCATTTTAAGAGAGTAATTTTATGAAGATATACTGTATTAAATGAGTTATATTTAGTATACAATTATATACTAGTCTTATTGAATTTTATAATTTTAGCCATGCAATCGCTTTTCTTCTAATGAAAATATAAATTTTAACATCTACATTTTTAGCTATGTAAGACTATAAGTTCTGATTAGAATTTTACCTTAAGTTTGCTAACCACACAAAAGTGCACTTGATTTATTTTTCTTTTAGACCTGTACTTTACACGAGTTCAGCCCTCTAAGATGTTTGACGTCTTGAAGGAAGACTTTGACTATTTCTTTATATCAGCTGTGCTGCTAGGAATGTTTGTGGTTACCATAGTGACTCAGAAACTATCTGCAAGAAGAGCGCTCAGTCGAGCTTGGAAATAAACAATGTGATGAATTGATATCTTCATAAGATAAAGCTTGGTGATTCTTATGACAGCGTTGATAAATAGGTGCATATGCTGCATTCATCTTCATGAAATAAATATAAAAAATCTGTGGGATGTGAAGATGTTGGATGTATGAAACAAAGGAAAAAAGCATGTTTGAAACTTTTGTCTCATTTGAATATATGTAAAATTGTTGTCATATAAGAAAGAGTCTTATAAAAATTGTTAGTTTTTATGAAGTAAATGTTTGCTATCATTCCATATCGGTGCAGAGAAGTAAAGCCAATTTTCCTACATTTTTTATAATATAAAAAGAGGTATGTTGTATTGAATATTTGAGAGAATGTGTAAGATTTTAAAGTGAATGCAAGATGCTTGAATGATAGATTTATGTGACATTTATGTGTATGTAATCAGATTTAAACTATTTCTTTATTTATAAAAAAAAAAGGATCTCACTTGCCTGAATAATGTTGTAAAATACCTAAAAATAAATCTTGATTTTTTTTCACTGAATTGATTAATTTGATTCAAGATTTTGAATTTCGATTGTTATCTTGTGTAATGGATTTTTTTTATTAAGCAATGTATGTAATTTCAAAATACTCCTTCAAAGATTCAAGTGCATTTTAGTATTTTTTTAAAATACAATATGTACAGTATATATACATGTTTAAAGCTACATGTATATGTGGCATACCTGAGCTAAAAAAATATAATACAAGTTAAGTGTAGATACATGTACATGTATATATGAAATTTGTTATTTATGTTCAAAGAGTCAGGAAATAATTCAGTCATTGCATATCTTTGAAATGTGATTGAATTAAAAATAATGTGTAATTTACAGGAAAGTCCTTTGTTTATATAAAGTAATAAAACAAATAGATAAATCTTTTAAATTTTGGTTGTTTGAACTTAAAAAATACGCCATTTATGACATTTCATCAAAGGTCAACATGGCTAAAATTGATTTTTACAATAGCTTCAAGACTTCAAACCTTAAGTAAGCTCTCTTAAAACAATAACAGAAGCCGCTTTTTGGACTTGGGAGAAAAATATATCATATAAATCTGTGTATATTGAGACTTTTCCCTTCATTTATAACATAGTGCTCATGCCTTATTTAAGCAGGAAAAATTTTCAAAGTCGACGGACTATTTAGGAGCAGAAATCACTGATGTCTCCTTACGTAAGGAAAATTTAAGAAATTAATGAATTCAGTTACTTATTCTTGGTCCTAAAAATATTTTAATCTTTAACAAAACGTGTAATTAACTGTATATAAATAATAAATATATTTTTTTCTAAAACCGTCGAAGTGTTTAGATCTTCTATCGCCAACAAAGGATCCATGTATGTAGTAGCTTTTTAAGATAATTGCTTTTAGGACTTTACTTTCAAGTACCTTTTATCAAAAAAAACACCTTTGACTTGTCCAGTGGGACAATTATAAATTAACAAGTACAAGATGAACAAGTAACATCTTAAAAGTGTAATTTATCAACGCTTTTTTAAAAATAATTCCCAAAATAAATCAAAAGCAGTCTTTCTTGAAATCATAGAAAACAGATTCTTTAAGAAACAAGAATTCAGGTATTTTCCTATCTTGTGATTGATTTAATACGACGGCGTATTCGTGCCATTTTAACAATGTAGAATTTTTTTTTTAAATCGTTTGTACGATTTAATAAATCATTTGTACAATTTAATTAATCGTTTGTACGATTTAATAAATCGTTTGTACGATTTATTAAATTGTACAAACTATTTACTAAATTGTACAAACGATTTATTAAATCGTACAAACGATTTATTAAATCGTACAAACGATTTAATAAATTGTACAAACGATTTAACAGACAAATTGTACAAACGATTTATTAAATTGTACAAACGATTTATTAAATCGTACAAACGATTTACTAAATTGTACAAACGATTTATTAAATCGTACAAACGATTTACTAAATCGTTTGTACGATTTATTAAATCGTACGAACGATTTAGTAAATCGTTTGTACGATTTACTAAATCGTACAAAAGATTTAGTAAATCGTACAAACGATTTTAAAAAAAATTTCTACATTGTTAAAATGGCACTAATACGCCGTCGTAGTTTAACTTCAATTGTTATATACGCAAAAATAGATTGATATAAAAACCGGCCTTGGTGTTTATTTGACAATGCTACGAGGGGTGACCGCAAAATCTGCAAACTAACTGAATTACTTGGGAAATTCTCTGGTTTCTGATTAGATGAAACATTCAAAGTATATTTGCTTATATGCCTTATGTATTTAGGTGTTTGGGCTTTAAAATACCATAATTTTCTTTCCTCATTACAATTGTACAACTTTAAATAGAAATGGTAAACTGCGTTTGAAAACTAGCAGGGAGTATATTCTTGGCGGAATGGTGGCGTTAATGAAAATATCTTCTTTTTTTGCCTCTCAAAATTATAATAGAACAATGAATTTAGTTATAATTTTTACACAATCAAAGTCTTGGAGAAATTTTCAAATGTATAGTAATATGTTTTTATGCAAAAAGAACAATCATTAAACTTTTAAACTAGAATTAAGTAGGTATCACATGATTGACAACAGTTATTTTTTATTCTTAATGTCAAGGAAAAAGATAATGATCTTGACCTGACCTTGCCTCTTATATAAAACGGTCAAATTTAATTTCACTGATACTATCACTTACTGATATTGTCTTTTTGATTCTGTGAAAATTTCATTAATTTTTTGATATTAGAAATATTCATTTTTGTTATTGGTACCCTTGTCAACAAATAGAATTTATCATTAAGTCAAAATCTGATTGACATTTTTTCATACTGGTTGTTAGGCCATTATTTACACACTGAGTTGTCCACAAATTTTCCGTAATTACCCAATCTATTTAACTTCATCACCTGCATGCGGACTTTATTTATCTCAGTTGATTCGATACCCAAGAGATTGCTCTACGTATGAACATTTTCTAAAACGAGGTAAATTATTGACAAAAAAGTTGATAAAACAAGTACATAAGCAGTCTCGTTTAAAGTCATCATTCTATGGTTGATACAATGACCGTGTCAGCAGATACAATTTATCATTGAGTCAAATGCTGCCTGACCTTTTTCATACTATATTGTTAGTCCACTATTAATACACTGAATTGACGACGGATTTTTCCGTTATAACCTGATCATGACAAGGGGCACGCGGCGGATGAGACTGGTCGGCAATGGATGCTCACTCCTCCATGGCACCTGATCCCACCTCTGATGTTTTGGAGGTCCGTATTTGCTCCGCTCCTATTTTGTAGCGTTTATAAAGGACTTTTAAGCTCAAATACTGTTAGTTATCTCCACATACTTCATGATTAAAGTAGTCATCTCCGATTTTAATTCGGACGCGTGACATTTTTGTGGCATTCTTTCACAGAAGCTGAAAGATTTTTCCGGGTTTTATATTTCTTATACCATGCAAGATTTTATTTTTTATAACAAGAACATCCCCTTTGTTAGAAATGGCCCTATCTCGGCGATAGAAGGGGTGGAGCGTTAATTTAACTAAGGACACATCTTTTCTCCAGCTTGCTTTCACTGAGCTACAGATTAAACATCATTTTAATATCTCCCTTCACTTTAACATTCAATCCAATCTAGGACTGAACTTCTGGGAGGTCTTCTGTCTCCATAAAGCCTGTACAATTACTAGTATTATATGCTACTGCAGAAGAATTTCGAAAATATACATTAAACTTTACAGCTCCTTTAATTTATTAGCAGATCTGATTTATTCCAACGAAGCAGAATCTATTTTAAACTTCTACATGACGACAATAAACGTCTTACTGTATTTTTTTTTCTTTGTGTTTTACTGAAAATAGATTGTCGAAAAAAACACAAAATGTTAACTATTGGTTAAAATAGTTTATTTTCTCTTTCCAGTACAACACAAAATTTAACCTAAACATATACAAATACTTACAAAAAAAATTCAAACAGACAATTTAATTCCTGGTTTTAAAAATTGATCCTCGAGGGGATCAAACACAATATTCAAAACTGATAAAAAGATATGAAACATTCCACTACCAGCGTTGTTCAAACATTTTTACAAAGTGTGAGTCGTTTGGGAGAAAACTATACGTGTACACATGACGTACTGAGTATCAAGAAGTCGTCTCCATATTATACAACAAATTGTTTGACTGTGAATTAAAAACTTTACATTTTATTTATTTTTTTAACAAATGACTTGTCTAGCTTTATTTCGTTGGATTAAACAATATATGCGCACTGGATTTACGACGGATTTTCTGTTATTTCCCAATCATAATGATCACACGGCGAGTGTGACCAGTCAGCAGGGGATGCTCAATCCTCCATGGCACCTGATCCCACTCTGATATTTTGGAGGTCTGTGTTTGCTCTGCTCCTATTTTGTATTGTTTTATGGACTTTTGATCTCTAATACTGTTCGTTATCTCCATATATTTCATGGTAATATATATTTTTCTCCTCCAGTTCTTACTACACAGGAACTAGGTGTACCCTAGGTTCAGATTCTTTCAGGTTCCATATTACTAAGTAATATTAATACCTACACAATCTGCAGAGATTTTATCGACAGATCTCTTGTATTCTCATTTCTGTAGCCGATTGTAATCTGTTGTATTGTTTTTGTTGCAGAGCTTGTTTGAATGAATATAAAGCATCCTGTAGGTTCCCTGTCACCTGCTGACATATTCCTAACATCTGCCACGTTATGTCTCTGTAAAATGAAGGTATATGTTGTTCCTGATTAAGACCGTGAACTAGAGACTTGAAGACATCTAGAGATATTTTTGCTTTTCTTTGGTCTATATGTCTGTAACACAAGACCTCGAGCATGAGTGATAATATGAAGTTAGATATAGTTAAGTAGTGCCAGTTCTTTTGTAGGCAAGACTGTTGTTCTGGAATCAATTCACTTATATAATGGAATCTAGTGTGAAGATTGATATCCCAAGCTACAGCCTCCCTCATCTTCGTAGAAATAGACTGACCCCCTAAAGCCGTAGTGTACATCTCTGCTGCTTTTATGCTATACATGAACTTCACATATGGTTGTGCTAACTTGCCCCGTATTACTACTAAAATGGATAAAGCGTCCCTATATCTAAATGTCTTGTAATAATACATGGCTCTGAACAGTTTGTCAGAAATACAACCGAACTTCTCTGATAGCTTAAGCATGTGACGGGTCATCTTATCAGCTTTGTAGATCATTTTGTTTTTTGGAGCACACGCCTTTGTGTTCATTACAAAAGCAAGTACCTGAAAGACAGAGGCTGCAAGTCTTTGTAACATGGTAATCTGATACTGTTATGAGAGGTAAACTTATAAGATGTTCTATTGACTTAAGATATGGTATACAGCTGTTTGGTTTTGATATAGGTAACAGATCAAGGTCATGCAGTTCCAAAAATAGGTCTGCATCAAAGTCTTTCTCAGAAATCAGAGTATGGTCATCTGTACAAATGGAGACGTGGGGGTTGTGAAGGACATTTATAATACAAGGCTTAATGGAGGGACTTATAATGTAGCAGGAATGTTAAACCTTTCTCATACAATCCATACAGTCTTACAAATAGTCGATGTTGTGCTTCACCATGGACTTTACTCAGAAACATATTATTTTGGGGAATGAAAAAGTTAGGACAGACCCCCTCATACACCTACTTGTGAATGAGCTTGAAACAAACCCAGAAACACTCCAGGAGATTTTGTGGACACCAGTGAGGTATTGTGTTCCGTTGAATCACCCATAAAACTGCTGTCTTCATTTGATAGGAACACAATAATTTAGCATCACTATCTAGTCCATTGTTCATTATTTTTTTAAGAACAATTTAAGCAAGCCGTAAGTTACGAATTCACAGTGCTTCATTGCATACACAAGTTTTTGTTCTGCTTGGGAGAAAGAAATTCTCCATTCATTGTTTTCATGATGTCCTAGCTTATGTCCAATTGCTACAAAGTGACATCCATTTTTCACTATATCATCAACAATATGCGGCTGGGGCCATGAGTGACATCTGTCTATCCATGAGGAGGCAGATGGAGGCCAAAAGTCACTAATAAAACAGTGGGCATAATCATATTCTGTGGCTATAAAATTTCCACTAGCACATGCAGGGCCCATGTGGAGAAGGGTTAAATGGTGTCATCAATGCAGAACACATCCCCTTGCAGTATTTAGAACTGGATAAATAATGCCCGCTTGTCATTGTACCTGGTCCATAAGTTCTCTGGAGTTCTGTGTTTCTGCCTGGTGGCAATAAATATAAGAGAGTGAATCCTGGCGGACTATCAGAACAGTCACAGAGAATCATACCTTTTCTGTTTGTGTTGTAATACCGAGACTGAGATAATTCCCAAATTACACGAAAATAATATTGCCATATCATAATGTCTGTATCTGATGTCTTCAGTCTGAATCCTTCTCCTCGACTTCCACTAATCATCTGACCAATTTTTAATTTTTTGTTTTCCTCAATCTTCACCAAGCCTTGTATGTCCATCACACCCCTCCTCATGGCCACCTGTTGTGAGGTCCCCACTTTACGACATAGTCCAACAAACACCGACTCTGACAGGCGTTGTATGGCTGTTTTACTAAGGCTGGTTTTAAAAATATTTAATAAATCTCTTAAGTCATTAAATTCAATATTTCTTCAGTAAAAATTAGCATTTTTATAACGTTTTGTACAAATAAAGTAATTCATAGTCATAGAACTTAAATATTTATTACCATTAATTTTAGTGTACATTAACTCTCTTTTTTTTTCAAACATAAATTTGCCGAAGAATTAAATGAAGGAAACTTACTGCTTATCTTTATAAAGTAACACATTTTGAACCAATATATACAAATTAAGGCATTTCGGGCATTATTTATTAAAGAACGAGGGCGCTTTTGATTGGCATTCGGCAGGAACCTGGGCGTAATTGAAAAGTGAAAAATTTATTGACATGTCACATGAAATTTTTAACATTTTTTTAATTTATCGGGTTCCTGTGCAACAGGAACGGAAAATATTTTCCCGAAATTGAGCTTTGATTTGCTAAAAAATAACTTGAAAATTGGCCATATCAGACATTTAGTACAAAATTGTACATTTTGAAACACACTTTTCTAAAAATTTTCTATGTCTGGGTCTTCTCTCCGTGATTTTGAAACGTTATTTGTGTGGAATTTAATTCAAAGAAACGATTACATTTTTTAAAAAATGGAGAGAAGACCCATAGACCACGAAAAATGAACTTTTCCCCACAAAATCCAATTGTGTGAATGTGGTGCGTCTTTGTCCTTTTAAAAACATTTAGACATGTGTAGCGGTGATAGCTCAGAAAGATAGGCTACCTGTTCAGTGCACTCGAAGCGAAAAGTTTTTGGTTCGAGCCTGGCATGGGGCGTTAAGTTTTTTTATTCAGGCAAGCAACTATTTGTTTTGTCAGTTTCGTTTTATGTACTGATGTTTTAAAATTTTGAATGAGATAAATTTTGGTTCAGTTTGGTTTTCACACGAAATCAATTCTAATCTTCTATTTTATAATGTACATGTACACGTATCATGCACCTCTCTCTCTATATATATATATATATTTATATATATAAATACATTAATTTAAATATTTTAGGTTGTATTTTTTGTGAAATATTACTATGTTATAGTACCCCCTAGAAAAAAAATGGACATAAATGTTACAATTTCACAATGTCTCTCAAACTAAATGGAAAAAAAACCATGGACGTGTTTGTAAAATCTGACCAGGTATGTTCAGCCAACCAAATCATGGACATTTAAATCATAAATGTTTCGTACAAATGATTCCTGCAGATCACCCGCCAAATGCGCCCATCTTCTTATTTACCTTTGTGAAATGTTTATGGAGTCCATCTTACAGGTAAAATCTAGAATTTTCGGGTGCTATAAATAGCTTTGGATATGCTTTCGTTTTAAAATATATGACATTACTGTATTTTACTGGGTTTTTAGGAGGGCCATTCAAATCGACGTAAAATATTATTAGTCCCCCTCTGTACCCTGGGATGATGATTTGAACAACATATTATTGTTTCTTCATAGCTTAGATGTTTTAAGAAGACTATTAAACAGTTTCTGTTAGAATATTCCCATATAAAACTTTGATCAAGTGTTTTTGCCTTAAACTACACCCAGATGATATAAACATCTTAAATTTAAAATACCGGGGGACACTTCTATATCAAATATGATTAAACATGTCTTTGCAGGTCATAAAAAAGAATGGTTCCGAAATATTCTTATGTGAAACATTTGGAGATACTAGTAATAGAAAATTTAAAATCATCACATTTATCACAGAGCTTGGTTCTTAGATTATCATTTACATTTTTTCAAGTAAAATATCCAAATATGAGACAGATGTGTCACACTCTGTAGTATCTTTTATCTCAAGCTCACTAGGATATATCGTATCGACATAAGAATGGAAATTACGATTGTTAATTGACAATATGTCGTACCAGTATATATATCTAAATGTCGGCTTGAAGGCCACAGCAAGTGTTTTCTTCTTTTCACGTACAAAATTTTGGAAAAATTCTGCCTCATAGAAATACAAAAATAGGTCTGCTTATATAGATTGCAATAGATTGTTAGAAGACCTGGTCTCCAAAAACGACATGTATATTGTCAATCAGAAACTCGAGCATCTTTGTAATGATAACTTCAGAGTACTCGTGTGTACGATCAGAATGTTTTTTTTTTAACCAAATAATAATGAGAATGACATAATTGATCCGCTGTAGTGGCCCCACCCTGTACACTTAAAATTTATGATTTTTTCAGACAATAATACTTTAATAATATGACTAATTACGGTTTTGCAGTTCTCAGGGCGGATACTTTTAAGGGTTTTCTACTTTTTCCTCTATGTATAACTTTGATCTCCTGTGTATGAAATTGATCTCCTATTGCGGCCTTTTAATCTACTTATATGTTGGGGTCATGATTTGAACAAACTTGAATCTACATTATGTAATAAAGCTTTATATATTGTTTTCTGGCCCAGTAGTTCTTAAAAAGATGCCATCAAATTTATTCTTGTTTTTACTTATCTTCCCTTGAAAAGAGAGTGTTCCATCATGCTCAAAAATCTGAACCACCTTAATTAATTCATTCAAATATACTTTGTGGCACGTTTGGTTGAAGTTGGCCTATTGCATTTTTGGAGAAGTTGAAAATGTGAAAACAGCTTAGCTTAAATAGTGCTTTCATTTAAAGTATACAAATGATATAAAAAAAGATACCATTTTCTGTCTTTGACAAAACAGAAAAGAACCAAGAATTAGATAGATTACATGATCATTAAGTACTGTCAAGGCAGCTTACAACATTGTCTTTGTTTGTAAGGCTCATTAGTGCATTATGAGGGACATTATGAAAACCATCTATCCTTCTGTGTTCCATATTTCAGAAGTTAAAAAAATTAATAGGTTAAACGATTAGTGAAATATCCAAATATGAAACAGATGTGTCCGACTCTGTGGTATCTTTTTTCTCTAGCTCACTAGGATATATTGTATCGACATAAGAATGAAAATTACCATTGATAATTGACAATGTGACGTCGATATATCTTTTTATAACATAATTTCTTCCATTCAAATGTCGACTTGATTTATCCAATTTGGCTTGAAATAAAAAAAAAAACCCACATAGTCTGACACATCTCTTTCATTTTTGAATATTTTTATAGAAAAAGACATCATGGTAACCTAACGGACAAAGCTTTATGAAATACCTGATGACTTCAATTTTTCGATTGTCAGTTGCAACTTCCTTTACCTATGTTGCAATATCCCCTTATCATCAGCATATAGGGTTTATGTCTCTCAGTTGATTTGATACGCAAGAGCATTCTCTACGTGTGAACAATTTCTTAAACGAAGCAAGCTTCTGACAGACAAGTTTATGAAACAAGAATATCAAAAGTCGCGATCAGATCAGATCTTTGCTACGCTCCGAAATTCTGATGGTCGTTGTACAGCGACCATCTGATTTTCGGAGCATAATAAAGACCGATTTTTTTCTCATGCAGACTGGACTTTAGTCATCATTTTTGCAATAAAATGATTTTGGCATCAAACACAATCTATCATTAGGTCAAATGCTGATTGACGTTTTACATATTAACTGTTAGAGCATAATTCAGTGGATTTTCCCGTTCACGACAGGAGTGCAGAGAGAGTGTTACAAGTCGACAGGGGATACTAACTCCTCCATGTCACGGACACCTGATCACACCTCTGATGTTATTACAGGTCTGTGTTTGCTCTGCTCCCAATTCGTATTATTTAAAGGGACTTAATTTGATCTTGAATACTGTTCTTTATCTCCATATTTCAAGTACAATTTCTACTACACAAACGTAAATAATCTATAAAATAAATGACACGTATATAGCTACAAAAGCGCTCTCGTAAGTGTTGTTAAGTTATACAAATTATACAATTTTATTTTTCATTCCTTCCAACCTCTTATATCAACAAAGACAAACAACACATGTGTAAATCAATACAAATATATATTTATGAGGACGGATGGGTTGGGGAAAGTCTGACTGCACTGAGAAAAAAACGAAAATGGCGTAAATTTTACATACGATAAAATCTATGTGCATTATAGTAATACCCGTAGAACACGTATTCCATAAATATAGTTACCAATCAGATCGAACACCGGATAAACTTCTTTGATTTATACATGTGTTGTGATAATTTCAATAAATAAGTTAGCAGCTAAACTTATTTTTATATTCATATGAAGCAGAATTTATGCAAAATCTTATGCGTGAAAAGAAGAAAACACTTGCTGTGTCCTTCAACTCGACATTTAGATATATCGAAGACGTATTGTCAATCAATATTGGTAATTTCCATTCCTACGTCGATGCGGTATATCCTAGTGAGCTTGAGATAAAAGATACCATAGAGTCCGACACTTCTGTGTCATTATACATATATCACATGGCTTCGAGGTTGACATACCAGAATATTTGCCCCTCGGTGACAGCAAAGCCCTGGAGTGTTATGTCACCCGATGCCGACGGCAGTGGGTGACAAAACACTCCAGGGCTTTCCTGTCACCGAGGGGCAAATATTCTGGTATAGTCGCCCGAGAAGCCATGTGGTATATGTTATATGACATTTTTATTTAAAATCAAAAGAAAATTTAAATTCATTCAAAATCAATAAAAAGTACACAAATAATCCCAAAAATGACTTCTTGACGTTAAAAAATACGCTGTGTTGATTACTTTTGCTTAGCAACCGACGTCATAAAATCTCGAACCCGAACAGAAATGCGTAACGTAAAAACATGTGAACGTGATCGAAAGGATGTCATAACTGTTTCCGGCGTGACATAACTGTTTCCGGTTTGACTCAGCATTTTTCAGGGTTTATAGCGAAACTTATTACATTTGTGATATAATGAGAAAACTTATTCAAAAATGTTATATACTTGGATATTTTACTTGAAAAAGACGCTAATGGTAATAGTAACAACTAAGCTATATATGATAAACGTGATGACTTGAACTTTTCTATCGTCAACTTCCCTTACTTATGCAGCAATAGACCTTCATCTCCTGCATACGGAGTGTATATATCTCAGTTGATTCGATACGCAAGAGCATGTTCTACGTTTGAACAATTTCTGAAACGAGGTAAATTATTGACAAGCAAGCTGACGAAACAAGAATATCAATAGTCTCGTTTAAAGTCATCATTTCGTAAGTTCTATGGTCGATACAATGACCTTGGCAGCAAGTACAGTTTATTATTGAGTCAAACGCTGACTGACGTTTTTCATACCAATTGTTAGTCCATTATTTATACACTGCATTGACGACGGATTTTTCTGGTTATTTCCTGATCATGACAAGGAGCACACAGCGGGTGTGACCGGTCGGCAGAGGATGCTTTTTCCTCCATGGCACCTGATTCAACCTCTAATGTTTCGGGGGTCCGTGTTTGCTCTGATTCATTTTTCATTGTTTTATGGACTTTGAGATTGAATATTGTTCGTTATCTCCATATCCTTCCTTACTCAAAAGCAAAACAAATCTGTCTAAATTGTTACATAAATTTATTAGATTTTTACGGGTACATTCCTGTTATTGAGAATGAATTTTCGTCATCAACAAAGATCAAATAAATATATATACACAATCATGTACATGTATCATTTCAACTCATATTAACAAAATTGAAACTTATCATTGACTTAGAATGGTGTTTATCTAAATACTAACAGTAGCTGCTGGTCCTTAATCCTTAAAATTGTATTTGTATACTTTTTCTTTTAACTCTATCATTAATTGTATATAAATTTCATCTTCGTTATCACCGAAGGATACTCTGTATTCTTAAAAGTGTAGCATTCTCTATTTTATTATATGATTCTCGTGATAGTGACTGTTGGTACGCGTAAAGAGCCGCCTGTGGATTCCCTGTGACCTGGTAACAGATCCCTAGGATCTGCCATGATATGTCTTCTTGATCTTTCGGCATGGATATCTTCTCAGGATGGTGGACTAGTTGCTGGAGATTACACAGCGCTGTATGAACTTTTGACACATCAACATGGAGGTAGCACAAGATCTCCAGCATATGCAAGAGTATGAGTTCAGGGATAACCAACAGAGCCTGTCTCTCCTGTATACAAGACTGTTGTTCAGGCAATAATTCATTGATGTAACAGATTTTATTGTTAAGATAGGTATTTCCACTTGTAAAGAATCTAATTTTTGAAGTCAGGGACTGCCCTCTAGAAATTTCGGTGTGCCGAGATGGAGTATAAGATTGATTCGCTTTATGTGACTGTATGACTATTGTCGTTTCTATAACAAGTAATGCGTCCACAAATCTCATTGTCTTGTAGTAATACATGGCCATATACACCATATCAGAAGTGAAACCAAACTTGCATGTTAATTTCAGCAGGCGATGGGACATTCTGTCAACAATATAAAACATTTTGTTTCGACAAATTTTGATGTACATGTTGTTTAATAAAAAGGCAATGTCATGGAGGATGGCGTTTGTGTGTCCCAGTAAGGAGACAACATGATATGGCGTCAAGGGCGTATTTATCAACTGTTCTACAGCTCGTAGGCATTTCATACAGTCAAACAGGTTGGCTTTTTCAGGTATACCTCCCCAAGATATGCATTCAAATAAGGTTGAATAAAATTTATACTCAGGGAGTAAGTTGCCTTCATCTGTAGAAATGGAGAGTCTTGGGTTATGAAGGAATTTTAAAACATAGGGCCAGAGGGAGGGAATGTGTAGCAGTGATATCAAACCCTTCTCATACAACGCATACAGCCTAATGAACAATTGGGTTTGCTTATCACCATGGATACTACTCAGATACATGTTATTTTGTGGAACAAAAAAGTTAGGGCAGACCCCTTCATAAATCCATTTTAGGATTAGTTTGAAGCACTCCCAAAAACACAACAGGATATTTTGTGGACACCAGTGAGGTATTGTATTTCGTTGAATTACCCAGAAAACGGCCGTCTTCATGTGATAGGAACATAGTAGTTTATCCTCTTCTCCTAATCCTTTGTTAATGACTTCCTTTAAAATCAATTTCAGCAATCCATAAGTTAGGAACTGAGTGTGGTTCATTGAATACACAAGTATCTGTTCTGCCCGGGAGAAAGAAATTCGCCATTCATGGTCTATATAATTGCCCAGTTTATGTCCAGTTGCTACAAAGTGACATCCACTTTTGATTATGTCCCATACAACATGAGGCTTGGGCCATGATTGACATCTGTCAATCCAAGATGCAGCAACTGGAGGCCAAAAGTCACAGGCAAAACAGTAGGCAATATCATATTCTCTTCCAGAAATAATTCCACCAGCGCAGGGTCCATGTGGAGTTAAGCTAGGAGCAAATAATGGACGCATAGCATCTCTGTATAGAGAACTAGATATAAAAAGGCTATCATTCCTTCCAAAAAGTGCTGACTGTGTAACCGTATCGATGGCTATTATCTCTTCAGTGTCTGATAATGTTATTATGGTCTGTGGAATCAAAAGCTGAAGTAAACAGTATCCTGGAGGACTATCGGAACAGTCACAGAGAATTATTGTGTATTTTTGTCTGTTGTAATGCCGAGTCTGAGATATGTCCCAGATGACTTGGTTGTTATTTGTCCAGAACATAATGTCTCTGTCTGATCCTTTTATTCTGAATCCTTCTCTGTGACTTCCGCTTTCCATTCTAGAGAATGAATTAATACTGGCTTGATTTGACAAAATATCCTCAATATCAACCATATCTCTCCTTATGGCCACCTGTTGAGAGGTCCCCACTATGTGACACAGTCCCACAAACACCGACGCCGACATATTCTGTATGGCTGATTCACTAAAAAAAAAACCATAACCCAGAATGTCAAATTTAAACAAAGAAAAAATTTAATTAGCACCAAAAATGAATTCCTTTAATTTTCTAGATATAAATTATTCATAAATTCTATTAATTAGCAGTATATAAACTTAGTATAATACTTCATTGATTAAAGTTGTAATTTGCCTAATATTTCTATAAGAAATAATTATAAAACAAAACTCACATCAGAGATCGTGTATTTGAATCCATTTTTCAGACAGGATTAATAAAATGTTCGTTGTACTATGTCTTGGTACATGGAAATTCTGCGGAACTTCCTCATGCCTTCTGTGTTACTATTTCAAGTTCAAAACTCTTTATTGCGTATAAACAGTTAGACACCTCGGACCTAGTCTAAGCAAGTATTAGGAATGCTTTATCGTTCATAGTAGCGAACCCTAACGGCAGTTGAAGGCCTTATGTTCATATTACCATCAGTGTATTAACTGGAAAACAGTAAAATGGTTGATAAAATTTCTTAATCTATCTATTTTATCTATCATAGATTCTGAAATTCACAGGATCAACTTTATTGATTAACGTCTTCTGAAGAAGACAGGAGTCATGTCTTTGTATTTGATGTTTTCTAACCCTCGGTATCGCCATATCCCTGTAATGTCTTTTTCCAAAGGGATTATTATATTATTTAGGATGTTTGAATATAAACTGATGTTTAACAGACCTTATTTTTTAAATAGAATTTTTTAATAGTTGTTGACAAGTTGGATATAAACTGACGCGATATAAACAGCCTTAAATATTGTTTGAAGAGAATTTGAATTTCAACGAGAGAGCTGATAAAGCCCAAGCACACTGATTACTTTTTATTCATTCCAGTCTAGAAATTAACTGTAGGCACTTGTTTAAGGAAGATTTATAAGCTGGAGAAAGATACCTGCAGATATTTGTAAAAGCTACATAAAAGGGCGGACCTAATGTATAAAGGAAATATTAATTTAACATCATTTAAAATAGCAATTCCTTGCTATACAAGAAAATTAAATAATTTGCGATTTGCTTTGTTTGATGCTATTTTTATAATTATCAGAAGAATCTATTCAGATTTATCTTTAGCTTGCTGTACAGGATTGGAATGTTTAACATTGAAATGCTTCATTGATTTTATCTTATTGACCATATTTGTTTATTTACGAACCATGAACGTCATTAAAAAATTATCAGATTAGAAACACATGTCAAACACGAAACAATAAGTAAACAACTGATTGTGTAACTTTACATTGATAAAAATTAATCAATACATAAAACAAATCTATTTTATAATTTTATTTAAGTTGATCTTGCAAAAGAATATTGATTTACAAACGAAAAAAGAAACTTAAAAATTGCACATAGGTACAAAATATGTTCTAAATGGCGTCCTTTTTGCTGAATGAATTAATCTATCCAATGCAACAAAAGTTTTCTTTACTAGTGTAAAGATTCTCTTGGTTATGAGTCATTTTTTTAACCATTTTGAGTTCAATTGATGTTAGAGGAGTGTTTTAAGAACTTTGACATTTGTTCTAACAAGTCCAAGTTTTTACATTCAAGACACATTCCAGTATCCGATATACACTTGACTTGCTCAATTTTGAGTTGCGTCAAAATTGCATGTATATTTTACAAAGGATTTCATATGATTTCCTTGAAGAATGCCTTTTTAGTAACATTCTAAATGTTTCATGTGTTTTCATGGTCTCTTTCTTCCAAATTAACTTCTTCTTTGGTTATGCTTTAACTCTTCTATTAGCTTTAAAATTTTACATATTCATACAACTTCCACTTTACATCACTAAGTAGATTCTCTGTACATTCGGTAAATCTTAATTACATTTTCCTAATCACGGGAATTGGTGACAAACTCTGATAAATATTATCGAAACCCTAAGATTGCCTCGTATTAAATTCGATACTGAATTTGAAATTAACTGGTTTTTTTACTGATGTCAAATATGACATCATAATTAATTCAAATGGTATTTATTTCCTAATTTTTTGATATCAATAAAATCGTAAGCATTTTTAGCATAATTTTATATAAACGTTTCGTATTTTTCTGTTTGCATATCAATAATGCGAGAAAATTTTATGGTTGGATATTTTCTGAAACACCTATACATGTAACTAAAGTACTAAAAATACTGAAATATCGTAGCCTATCACAGAAAAAAAAATCATCTACCATTCATTTTCTTCAAGATTTGGAGCATGTAAAATGGAGGCACTTTTAAAATTATTAATAGAGTATCTGACGTTCAATTTAATACAACAGAACTTCATATGCTCCTTACAAGGAAATAAAATTCAAAGTCCCAGTCATTTCCTTATGACCGGGCTCCATTAGCTTACTGATTCAACTTTCACAATCTAAAATTATTTATTGTTACCGAAACGTCTGATCTTTCTATTTATAGCCTTTATTTCTCTAGGTTTATGATCTTATTATTTTGTTTATGTATTCCCAGAAAACCATTCTCTGTTACGAGGAAGGGCATACAAATCCCAGTCTATTTATGTCACTTCCTTTAAAAACGAAAAGATATTGACATTTGTTATTTTACTGTAAGACCGTTCCAAGTTTTTCTACTCTGTTTAGCGTCCACCCATCTTTCAAAAACCCACGTACCTATTCGCAAAAACATACAAGCAAAAATTTAACACAGTTTTGAAAGGGTTTGATATCATTTATCTATTTTTCTTGTACAGAAAGAAATATACTCAACATAAAAAATGGAACGCATACTAGTATTCATATTAAACAAGATAATCTAAGTTTTCACTTTAAAATAGACTTATATTTCAAAAGTGATTTTAAAGTGTGTCGTTATAAAAATCAAACATGTCCTAGGTTGTATCTTGAAAAGTTAAGTTGATGTCATCGTCGTCGCCTCTACATTCTAGGGGCATACCTTCTTAACCAATTCATATGTCCTTTGCAACGTCTCATTGCTAGTTGATTTCTAATGTAGTAGGAACATCGTCCACGAATACCAACTCCTCTCAGACTCTTGCAAACAACCTGTGCACTTTTATGCTGATTTCGTCATCCAATAATTGTAACAGCAGTTTGTACAGCAGTTATGAATCGATTGCGCAGGTGCTGAAAGGGGGGGGGGTCTGACGGTCCTGTCTGAGTGTGGTTACCCGCGGACGGCCAGTTTTTGGTCCATCAAGAGTGTTCCTTACTTGTTGGAGACGTACGTTTAACTGCTGCAAAACCGACTGATGTACATGTACATGCATCAAATACAATGGCATAGCTCGCTGGCATCGTTAGCCAGGTTGTGTTAATCTTGGTTAAGGAGTGGCATTGCAGCATCAACATTGCAATCAAATATTAAATTTGGGTTAAATAGAATATGGGTGTTTATTGTTTCTCTAAATCCAAAATATCAAAGAAATTAGACCCTCGATTTACAAGAATTCATGAAAAATGTACTATTTTCATAAACATGATAACTAGTAATCAAGGGAAATAATTCAAAACTTTGGTTTTAAAAGCCCATGTTGTCCATTAAAAAGGTCCCAGGTAACCAATGATAAAAAAGATAGTTGTTCCAGATACTTTTTTCAAAGTTTCTTTGATGAGTAAAACAATATGCGTTTCTTTTTTAATTGAGTTTATTTATAATGTATTAGAAAATTATGATAGATTTAAAATAACAGATTGTAGACAAATACATGAATAAATAAATAGACAGAATTCAAAGTTTTAAACAAAAATCTGAAGTGTGAAAAACTAAAACACGGACACTAAATATATGGGAAAAAAAGTTTGAATAGCCAAATGATTCATGAATGTTTTCAGAAGTGCACTTATTTTGGTTCTATTTACAATAAAGAGTACTGCATAACATGTACGTACTTCCATTCTTTAATTACAAGGAGGAGGACACAATCCTATATATTCCAGAGATACCAGCTTCAAATCGGTCCACTGTATATCGATGAATAATATATTTTTTTTAAAAAAAATTAGTACAGAACATCTTTCAAAATTAGTCTTCTCAAAGGAAGAAAAAGGATTCAAACTCATTAAATCTTTATTGTGTTAGCACTAACAAAATTATATAATTATTTAATCGTAGCAAATAACTTTTATTTTATGCAATAAAGTTATTATAAAATTTTTTACATCTTCCTTCTTAGCTATATAATACTATAAGTTTTGATACATGTATTTAAATTTTACATTCATTTAAAACCAAACAATTCACAATTAATATTTTAGATATTGATATTGATATTGATATTGATAGTAGTGAAAGAAAAACTTCAAAAGTACTGTGCAACTATATATTCAAGAAGTGGTGTAAATCAGATGTGGATACTTAAAAATTCTAAAGAACTTTTGGACAATTTGAAATACAAGACAAAAATCAACAGCTTGAAAACTTACCACTTTTCAACTTTATACACAGCAATTCCCCACGACAAATTAAAATCCAGGCTTTTTGATATCATTGACAGCTGCTTCTTCAAAAAAATGGAACTCGTATATTTACTTACCTCGTCATTGGTCATTTGCAAAATTAATCTATTGGAATTCCCATGGGTACAAATTGCGCACCGTTATTAGCAGACTTATTTTTGTATTCATATGAAGCAGAATTTGTTTAAAATCTTATGCGTGAAAAGAAGAAAACACTTGCTGTGGCCTTCAACTCAACATTTAGATATATCGACGACGTATTGTCAATAAATAATGATAATTTCCATTCCTACGTCGATACGATATATCCTGGTGAGCTTGAGATAAAAGATACCACATAGTCCGACACTTCTGCTACATACTTGGATATTTTACTTGAAAAAGACACTAATGGTAATCTAACAGCCAAGCTATATGATAAACGTGATGACTTTAACTTTTCTATCGTTAACTTCCCTTACTTATGCAGCAATAACCTTTATCACCTGCATACGGAGTATATATATCTCAGCTGATTCGATACGCAAGAGCATGCTCTGCGTATGGACAATTTCTTAAACGAGGTAAATTATTGACAGGCAAGTTGATATCAACAGAATATCAACAGTCTCGTATAAAATCATCATTTCGTAAGTTCTATGGTCGATACAATGACCTTGTCAGCAAATACAATTTATCATTGAGTCAAATGCTGACTGACGTTTTTCATACCAATTGTTAGTCCATTATTTATACACTGAATTGACGACGGATTTTTTCCGTTATTTCCTGATCATGACAACGAGCACACGGCGGGTGTGACCGGTCAGCAGGGGATGCTCACTCCTCCATGGCACCTGACCCCACCTCTATTGTTTCGGAGGTCCGTGTTTGCTCTGCTCTTATTTTGTATATTGTTTAATGGACTTTGAGATTGAATACTGTTCGTTTTCTCCATATCCTTCTTAGACCTATTCTTTACACGAGATTAGCCCTCTACGTTTTTTGACGTCTTAATAGAAGACTTTGCCTATTTCTTAATAATTTTGACTGTTGTGCAAATTTTGTTTAAGTTAAGGTTGTTAATTGTAAAAGAATGTTATGTTTATTTGGGAACTATAGAGAATTTTATTTTAGCAACAAATAAAAAACTTTGGAATACTTATTTGTTACCGAGTCATTATTTGTCTTGATAACTTTGAATGAAACTGATTACTCATAAACATCATTATGAACACTCAAGTCACATACAATGTTGTACTGTTGTTTTGCTTCTGGCATATTTATTTTTATACTATAAGTAATGAAAATCAAATTAAGATTTTTCTCAATATATGTCTATCAATTAATGTTATGATTTTTCTTTAAATTGTTAAAAAAAAATTAAACTTTACACTTGATTTATATATTCAAGAATATTCATTTAAATTAGGGATGGCAATTCATAACCGGTTAATCGATTAATCGGTCGGAACGATGCTAATCGGTTAGAAAATCCGTTATCGGTTAGTCGGAAAAAATAAAATATATGTAAATTCAAATGCAGTTTTTATCAAATTCATTTTGTAAAAAAGAACCCACTGCATAAATTTTCATTCAATGTTTATACACATATTATAATAAAGATGATTTTGAGATAATTACGTAATTATGGCTCTTCAGAAGGAAGTCGCGGGGCAATTGGCCATGCAGTTTATAAAGTGTTAATTACTGTTTTTAAAATCATACCTGTAACCCCGACTGTCCTATGATGTTAATGATTTTAAAAACATCACCATTGTCCTTCTAATTAGTATGTCTATATTTTGCCGTTATCTTTTAAATTAAACAATTAGAAAGAACAAAGTTAGAGTTCAAACTAAGTTTTGATTTTGGTGACAACGCAAAATGAACTTTTTTAACTTCTATGAAAATTATCCATGTTTGATTTCTCAGACACATTCCTTAATTTTGCGTAATTTTTTACAAATCTATTGAAATAAAAATAAAATTTAATTTTATAAATTAAACTCCCTGATCAAGATTGATAAACAGAATATAACTTCTTACGCATTTTATATCTTCTCGTATTCTCGTGTATTTGAAACAAATGACAAAATGTATATCTTGATACGACTAACCGGTTAATCGGTCGGAACGTCTTGCGGTTAACCGATTAGCAATTCTGCAATCGATTGCCATCCCTAATTTAAATATTCATTCCTTAAAACATTTCTTTATATATGCAAACATCGTTTGTGTTTTTTAATGTTATCTTTCTCTTGTCATGAAATTTTTCAGTTTGTGTGTGTGTGTGGGGGGGGGGGGGGAGGGGGTATATCCCAGCCCCCTTGGAAAAATCCTCCATACTCACACCTGGTGCAGATCATAACGCTGTATACTCTGCTATATAATTTTAATTAATGACAATACCATTGTAAATATCTTTTAAACAGAATCATGCACACAAGCTGATGGTTGCTGGGTGGTCCAAACCTCCTCTGCTCTGGATCTCGAATAAATAATAAATTCATACATATGAGATAACAAACGAACTAGGAGCCTATCCCCCGGGAAAACTATCCCTACAAAATTTGTAGGAAGAGTCTAACCACCCACCACGTCACAAGAAAAGGTTTTGCTTTTGTAGGTTTTAATTGATCTCCCCCCCTTTATTTTCATCACAGAGTATATTGCTGCATAAGTAAGGAGTTAACAATAGAATAGTTAAAGTCATTACCCTTATCATAAAGCCTGTGTTTTTAGATTACCAATAACGTCTTTTTCAAGGAAACTATCCAAAAATGAAACAGATGTTTCAGACTCTGTGGTATCTTTTCTTTCAAACTCACCATGGAATATCGTATCGACATAAGAATGGAAATTTACAATATGTCGTCGATATATCTAAATATCGAGTTGAAGGCCACAACAAGTGTTTTCTTCTTTTCACGCAAAAGATTTTGGGCAATTTCTGCTTCATATCAATACTAAAATCGGTCTTGTAATAACAGGGTGCAATTTCTACCCGTGGGAATTCAATTAGATTGTTGGAAGACCTAATCTCTAAAAACAACATAGATTTTGTCAATCAGAAACTCAAGCATCATTTTGATATCAACTTCAAAGTACTGGTGTGTACAGTCAGAGAAATTTTAACAAAATAATTTTGCAAATGACCAATAAATGTAGTGGCCCCAACCTGTACACTTATAATTAGAGTTTATGATTTTTTCAGATGATGCTGCTTTATTAATATGACTAATCACGGTTTTGCTGTTCTCGAGGCGGAAACTTTTAACAGATTTTCCTACTTCATCCTATGTATAATTTTGATCTCCTGTTTTTGCCTTAGTTACACCCAGTAGTCTTAATTAAATGTGATTCTGTATAAATAAACATGGTTTTGATGGTCCAGACAAAATTGTGATATTTTTTAACTAGTCATGTGTATAAAATTGATCTCCTATTGCGGCCTCACCCCACTTATTTTTGGGAGTCATGATTTGAACAAACTTGAATCCACACTATGTTAGAATGCTTCATGCATTTTTTTCTGGCCAGTGGTTATTAAAAAGATTAAATAGATACCATCGAATTTTGCTTTTTTTTTTTTACTTATCTCCCCTTGAAAAGTGGACGTTTCTTCATGCAAAGAAATCTGGATCACTTTCACTTAAGGTTACTGTGTTGCACGTTTGGTTTAAATTGACCCACTGCATTTTTGGAGAAGTTGAAAGTTTAAAAACAGCTTGGCTTAAAGCGAGTGTCGCGAAGCAAGCTCAGTAAACTAACGTGTGTTGCAACCACTATTGAAATAACGACCACTATTGAAATAATTATATCAATAGTGGTTAAGAGTGCATTTCAGTAGCAAACATAGTAAGTAACCACTATTGAAATAATTATATCAATAGTGGTTGACAGTGCATTTCAATAGTAAACATAGTTAGTAACCACTATTGAAATTCGACCACTATTGAAATAATTATATTAATAGTAGTTGACAGTGCATTTCAATAACAAACATCGTTACTAACCACTATTGAAATACGACCAGTATTGAAATAATTTTATCAATAGTGGTTGAGATTGCATTTCAATAACAAACATAAATAGTAACCACTATTGAAATACGACCACTATTAAAATAATTATTTCAATAGTGGGTGAGAGTGCATTTCAGTATAATAACCATAGGTTTCAACCACTATTGAAATACGAGCACTACTGAAATAATTATTTGATAGTGGGTGAGAGTGCATTTCAATATAGTATAGTCATAGGTTTCAACCACTATTGAAATACTACCAATATTAAAAGAAAAGTTTCACCGCGTCAGCAACTTTTGAAATAATTATTTTATATATTGGATTCATTGTTCAATGCACTATTGAAATCAATAATTTAATCCATATTGAAATATTTATTTCAGAAGTGAACATTGTTTTGATAGTGATACAACCTATGTTTGTTATTGAAGTACACTCTCAACCATTATTGATATAATTATTTCAATAGTGGGTGCATTTCAATAAAGGTATTTACCTATGTTTGTTATTGAAATGCACTCTCAACCACTATTGATATAATTATTTCAATAGTGGTTGTATTTCAATAGTGGTTACTAACTATGTTTGCTATTGAAATGCACTCTCAACCACTATTGATATAATTATTTCAATAGTTGTCGTTATTTCAATAGTGGTTGCAACAAACGTGTGTAAGAACAGAGGAAATTCGGAATGAAATCTGTATATATGTCAGGCAAATTTTTATGTGAAACATTTCCAAAATTCCTTTACTACCGAATGTCCCTTGCGCAAAAAAATAAATTATAAAGTAA
Organism: Saccostrea cuccullata; assembly: GCF_032062105.1. Lineage (NCBI taxonomy): Eukaryota > Metazoa > Mollusca > Bivalvia > Ostreida > Ostreidae > Saccostrea > Saccostrea cuccullata. Next base: position 30,434 of record NW_026926945.1, on the reverse strand, counting down.
GGCCTAAAAGGCTTTCATTTTGTAGAAATCTTTCAAAGAAACAAAAAATATAATTTCGACCAAAAATTCACTTAAGAAATAAATAACAAGTTTATAAACTTCAATGGGAATTGAAGTGGGTCGGTCACGTGATCAAATCCTGTGAAGGCCGAAGGCTTTCTCACAGGATTTGATCACGTACCGACCCACTTCAATTCCCATTGAATTTTATAAACTTGTTATTTATTACTTATAGATACATTTGAGAGAGACAATTGAATATTTTCGAATTTAAATTATTGCACTAACTGTCCGTCGTAGATTTTGAAAAATGACGCAAGGTGTAAATCGGCTTGCATGGCGGTTACGCTTCGAATTCATTAGGCTAAGGAATCTATTTCGAAGGGAATATTTTGTGAAAGGCTACTTGTGATCAGTAATAGTGAGCAGAAATATGGGAAGATTTTTATTCGTGAATATTGATAATCGATGCTGAAAAGACACAAGAAACACGTCCTAAGTGTGATAATAAAAAGTTGGGCGAGAATTTTTTGGTCGCCAGAAAGGGATGGGTGGATCCGATGGATTGAGACACTTGTCCGAGCCAGTTAATATGCAATTTGATCAAAAACATTCTACGATTTCAGTAACTAAAGGCATACTTATCGTAAAACACTGATAAACACGGAGACACTGGCGTCAGCTTTACATTGAACTACGAAAACGCCAAGGTGTTTGGCAGCTGTTCATGGCATGATTGCAATGGTATTTTCCAACAGATTTAAACATTTATCGTGAGTAGAATTTAAAGATAAAATAATAGTTTATTATGAAAATTTAACCAAAGGTTTAACGTTACCCCAAAAATAAGGATGAACGTTAGAGACTGTGCAGCGAACAAAAGTGAAAAAATGTAAACAATCGCCAGTTTTCTCTATAGATGTATACACAGGTTGAATCGATAGCCAAAAACTGTATGAAATACTTGTTTACATTGTTAATAATAAAATTATCATTTTAATTGCTTATTTTGTTCAATTTTATACATGAAAAGCAAGTAGAGCAGGTCATTTTATAATTTATGTACCGGTAGATATTTTGCGACGGTAAATAGGTCACGCATTGACCTCTGACTCTGACAAACTTCATACAGAATTGAAGATATTTTCTGTCTGTATGTTTATCTAATGGAGAGATACAACAAATGTATATATTTGGTCTACAGTTTCAACCAGATGCTCGGCTGTCTCCGTAAGCTACTACGAACTCCATGACGTCGTGTGACGTCACAGCTAGTAGAGATGTCTCGTGAGGCTTGATGTTTGAAGTGGCTGATCAATTTTTCAAGTTTTTTTTTATGATACCACTGCGCTCGCCCCAACGGTAACACCATGAAACATATTATAGTGCTTTCAATGAAGGTAAACAAATGGTATGGCGTGGATACTAAAACGAGGAATATTATTTACAAACAAGTTAAAGAAAAAATATCATCATTATTTCGTGAGCTCTATTGTGAAACATATATGTGAAGATAACAAACTGTATTGAAAATCAGAAATCCATAAAACATTAAAAAATAGGAGCAGAGCAAACACGGACCTCCAAAACATCAGATATGGGATCAGGTGCCATGGAAAAGCAAGTATCCCCTAAAGACCGGTCACACCCGTTGTGTACTCGTTGTCATCATACGGAAATAACGGGAAAATCCGTAGTCAGTTCAATGTATAGATATTGGACTAACATTTAGAATGAAAAATGTGAGTCAGCATTTGACTCGATGACAAATTGTATTTGCTGACGAGGTTATTGTATCGACCATAGAACTTACAAAATAATAACTTTAAACAAGACGGCTGATTTTCTAGCTTCATCAACTTGTTTGTCAATAATAATCTGACAAATCTCTCACATTTTTTATATTTTATTAGAAAAAGACCTTTATAGATACCTAACGACAAAGCTTTATGAAATACGTAATGACTTCAACATTTTAATCGTCTACTGCCCTTGCTTATGTTGCAATATCCCCTTATCAACTACATATGGGGTTAATGTCTCTTAGCTGATTTGATACGCAAGGGCATGCTCTACGTGTGAACAAGATCTTTGCTATGCTCCGAAATTCTGATGGTCGATTGTTGTACAGCGACCATGAGAACTTCGTAAAAAAGATTTTCATAATAAAGATTTGATTTTAATCAGACTGGACTTTAGTCATCATTTTGCAATAAAATACTTCGGCAGCATAAACAACCTATCATTAAGTCAAATGCTGACTGACGTTTTACATATTAATTGTTAGGGCATAATTTTAATGGATTTTTCCCGATCACGACAGAAGTGGGTGTTACAAGTCAACAGGGATGATCATTCCCCCATGGCACCTGATCCCACCTCTGTTGTTTTTACAGGTCTGTGTTTGCTCTGCTACCAATTCGTATTATTAAAAGGGTTTTTGATCTTGAATACTGTTCTTTATCTCCACAGTGCAGTTACTAGCGTTTCTACAACATGAACATAAATAATTCATAAAATAAAGAACACATGTATAGCCATAAAAGCGCTCTTGCATGTGTAGTTTAGTAATACTAATCATACAATTTAACTTTCTTTCCTTCGAACATCTTATATTAACAAAGACAAAAAACACAGTAAATCAATACAAATATATATTTATGAGGACGGGTGGGTTGGGAAATGTCTGATTGCACTAGGAAAGAACCTAAAACTTTTACAGTTGATAAAAGATGCGTGCATTATAAGAATACCTGAAGAACAGGTATTCCAAAATAAAGTAACTAATCAGATCGACATTCTTCATAACAATCACCGGGTAAACGTTTTCGATAGATACATTGATTAATTGAATCTTTCACCCATATGGAGACACCACCATTTGCCGGTGGAGAGCTGCAAATGTTGTCCTATACTCGCCACTCAGGGCCATTGAGCAGTGAGGGGTCTTTTTCGTGGCAGCACATAATGCGACAGGGACCTCGGTTTATACGGTCTCATCCGAAGAACCGGACTTCACGTCCCGCAGTGGGATTCGAACCTGCGACATAAGAATCAACTCCTTTCTTCGTGACACTAGAGCAGACACTCTAACCACTGTGCCACACTGGCGACTCGATTGATAAATGTACTGTGATAAATTCAATAAATACATTGCTCAAAAGCAAAACAAATCTGTCGAAATATAAATTTATTACTTTTTTCTAGTCCTGTTATTGAGAATGAATTCTCGTTATCAACAAAAATCAAATAAATATATATACATGTACATGTGTCTCAACTCATATTAACAAAAAACTAATCATTTCCTTAGAATAGTGTCTCTCTAACTACAAGGGCTCCTGATTCTAAATTCTTAAGTTTTATTTCTTACTTTTTATTTTAATTCTATCATAAACAGCATATAAACTTCATCTTCATTATCACTGAAGAATATTCTGTATCCTTAAAAGTGTAGCATTTTCTATTTTATTAAATGGTACTTGTGAAAGTGACTGTTGATACGCGTAAAGAGCCGCCTGTGGATTCCCTGTAACCTGGTAACAGATTCCTAGGATCTGCCATGATATGTCTTCTTTACCATCCGGTATGAATATCTTCTCAGGATGTTGGATTAGTTGCTGGAGATTACACCTGTACACAGCGCAGTATGTACTTTTGATGTATCGACATGACTGTAGCACAAGATCTCCAGCATATACAATAGTACGAGTACAGGGATAGCCATCTTACCCTGCCCTTTCTGTAAACTAGACTGTTGTTCAGGCAATAATTCATTGATATAACGGATATCATTGCTAAGGATGAAAATATTACTTGTAAAAATCCTCATTTTTGAGGTCAACGACCACCCTCTAACAGATTCATATCATCCGTAGCATTAGATAAATTAGTTTTATACGACAGCAAGATTTTTGTCATTTTTATAACAAATAATGCGTCCATAAATCTCATTGTTTTGTAGTAATACATGGCCATATACACCCTATCAGAAGTGTAACCAAACTTTGCTGCTAATTTTAGCATGCCATGAGACATTCTGGCAGCAATATACTTCGTTTTGTTTCGACAGTTTTTAATGTACATGTTGTTTAACATAAAGGCAATTACTTGAAGGGTTGAAATTGTGTGTTTCTGTAAGATGACAACATGATATGGTTTCAAGGGTGTATTTATCAATTGTTCTACAGATTGTAGACATTTCATATATTGAAACAGAGTTCCTATTCTTAATACACTTTCACAATCTAGAGAAGAAAATAGGATTGAATCAAATTCATACTCAGATAACACGTTGCCTTCATCTATAAAAATGGAGAGTCTTGGGTTATATAGAACTCTTAAGACATAATACCAGATGGAGGGACTGTATAGCATTGATATTAAACCCTTGCATACAATATATGCAGCCTAATGAACAATTGGTTTTGCTTATCACCATGGATACTACTTAGAAACATATTGTTTTGTGGAATGAAAAAATTTGGACAGACCCCTTCATAGACCCATTTAAGGATTAGTTTGAAGCAATTCCAAAAACACAACAGGAAATTTTGTGGATACCAATGAGGTACAGTATTTCGTTGAATCACCCAGAAAACGGCTGTCTTCATGTGGTAGGAACATAGTAGTTTATCCTCTTCTCCTAATCCATTGTTAATGACGTCCTTTAAAATCAATTTTAGCAATCCATACGTTAAGAACTGAGTGTGGTTCATTGAATACACAAGGATTTGTTCTGCCCGTGAAAAAGAAATTCTCCATTCTTGATCTTCATAATTGCCTAGTTTATGTCCAATTGCTACAAAGTGACATCCACTTCTGATTATGTCGCACACAACATGAGGCTGGGGCCAAGAGTGACATCTGTTTATCCAAGAGACAGCAGGTGGAAGCCAAAATTCAGAGGCAAAACAGTGGGCAAAATCATATTCTGATCCAGAATGTATTCCGCTGTTGCAGGGTCCATGTGGAACGAAGCCAGGAGGTAGAAATGGACGCATTGTTTCTTTACACAGAGAACAAGATATAAAAAGGTAACCATTTCTTTCGAAAAGTGCTGGAAAAATACTCTCCGCTATTTCTATAGTGCATGATGATGTTCTTATGCTGTGCACTCCTGTAATCAAAAGCTGAAGTAAAGAGAATCCTGGAGGGCTATCGGAACAGTCACTGAGAATTAACGTGTATCTGTGCCTGTTGTAATACTGTGTCTGAGACAAGTCCCAGATGACTCGCATGTTATTTTCCCAGTACATGATGTCTGTGTCTGATCCCTTCAGTGTGAATCCCTCTCTGCGGCTTCCACTTATAATGACTTGGTCTGACAAAATCTCCGTGATGTTCATCATATCTCTTCTACTGGCCACCCCTCGTGAGGTCCCCATTTTATAACACAGTCCCACAAACACCGACTCTGACATATGCTGTATGGCTGATTCACTAAATATAAAAAAACACAGAGAGAACGTAAAACAAAGAGAAAAATTGAAAAAAAACTATCAAAACTGAATTCCATTTATGATCTAGATATAAAGGATACATATATATATATTATTGATTAAAATTGTAATGAGCTTTATATTTATGTATGAGAAAATATATTTTTTTTTATTAAAACTTACATTAGAGATCGTGTATTGGAATCCATATTTAGACAAATCTAATACAATAGTTTCTGTACTTTGTTTTGGTACATGGAAACATTGCGAAACTTCCTCATGCCTTCTTTGTAATTATTTAAAATCCATAAGTCAATAACCGGAGTTTTTTCGTATCGAGAGTGAACTTGAACACGTACACTGTCTGGCACATATAGAAATGATCACATTACCACCAGTATATTAACTGGAAAACAGTGAAATGGTTGACAAAATTTCTAAATCTATATACTAGACTTTATCTTGAACATTAGAAAGGATCAACTATATCAGCTTCTTTTGAAAAAGGCAGAAATAATCTCTTTCTATGTGTTTGTATTTTGATGTTTCTAACCCTAGATATCGTCATATCCCTGTCCTAGTTCATAGGGATTCTTATATTATTTGAGGATTCTAGTAGTTGGATAAAAATTAACGGACGCTTAACAGACTTCATTATGCTTAAGAATTTTTAAACCAGTGTTCTCCATGAGCTGTTTTACTGTGTTGCTCCCGACACAGTAAAATTTTCTCCGACACAGTAACTATTCAAATTTTATGCATGCAACACAGTAAAAATTTTGCCGACACAGTAAGATAATACCATGTGGTAAATAGAAAATCGAAACACGTAAATTCTCTCTAACTAAAACTTTAATCACAGAATTCTACCGTCTTTCAATTCTAAAAGTTAGAGCACTTAATTTCTAGGGCTTCACCTTGCATGATCAATTATATCATAGACCCTCGCTGGACTTTACGCGTGAAGGAACAAAGAGAAATAATTTGTTTCCACACTTCCATGTAACGGTTAATTAGTAGTTGCAATAAAATACATTTTATTATTTTTATTATTTTTTAAAATATTTAGATGTCTTTTCTATAGAGCCGCGGCTCTAAAATTATTTTAGCATTGTATGTCAAACATAACATCGTATCGAAGTCTTTTAGTAGTTGTGAATGGATTGCTTAAAAATTTTCAACATGTTCAAGGAACTCTGTTTTGAAGTTTCTTTTCTTGTAATGTTGTAACTCGATCAAGAAAACTGATAAATAATAAATCAAAAGTACTTCTATTGTATCGACCAGAATTTCCTCTGCTTTTCAGAACGTGTTTTTACTTTTATCAATATGTACGACCACACCATTAGTGTAACGAATTAGCGAATTTTCAATAAGTCTGTGCATGTATTCTTTTGAAAGTATAATGAATAGTGAGTCAGGTGCGAATTTGATCGCGAAAATCCGCTAAATTTTAGTGTTTCGTGTAATCTCTGCAACACAGTAAATTTCAAATGATGGAGAACCCTGTTTAAACTATGGATATTTTTTTTTAATTGGCTATTAATGATATTGCTGATATTTAAAAGATAATCCAATCCTCATGTTTTGAAAATCAGGCATTAAGTAATTGAAAATGCTTCCAAAGATGTCTCCAAATTCTCTAAGTAATGTATTTTTACCCACAGTGATTCTTCAAAAAATTCATCTTAAAAGTTAATCATAGTATACAGGGAAAATTAGTAAATCTCGAATAATTTTTTTTTTCGGAAATGCGAATAAAACTACCTTCTGCATATTTTCTAATTGAAAATCGATCAACAAATAAATTTCAGGAGTAAAAGTCATCCAGGCTTTTGAAGAAAATACTTATTCGGTATTTTTGTTTCTACTATTTACTTCGATCATTTTATTATGCAGAGTGTATGAGTGTTTACTTTCATTGAAAACATCGTTATTCACTTTTAATTTCATATCACTGTTAATAAACATTGATAACTGAGGCTAAATTAGAATAACTTCGATTTCATTAAATATGTAATTTTTTCCTTACTTTAATGAGGCACACATATCAATTTTTTATACCGCTTCTAATAACATTTCTAAAAAAACATCGAATTACATTGAGAGGAATAAAATGAAAATTGTTGCATGAAAAGATTCCTGCCTGAGGATCGGACATCCTTAAGTCCAGGGGCCACTGATTTCTTTTTATTGTTTTGCTTATTTCTCATCTTCACATTTACTATAGCAGCTAGTCTACAAGAAAATGAAATTATTTGCGATTTTGAACTATACAAGAGTACTGAACTACATCAAATCTACATTCATTATTATATGGTTGCCAGTCAAATTAAAGACAGCAAGGTATTATCAAGTCACTGATTGTAATGCATTTGTCGACATGACGTCATTAAGGACATACGCAAGGTACCTTACCTACTGATAATTTTTTAAGATTTTCTAAATTAAAACATAATACCATTACATGTTTATTGACAGCTGCTTCTTCAACAAAAATGGAACTCGTAAGTTTGCTTACCTCGTCATTGGTCATTTGAAAAATTATTTTGTTAAAACAGATTCTGATTGCACACATAAGTACTCTGAAGTTGACATCAAGAAGACGCTTGAGTTTCTGATTGACAATATCTATGTGGTTTTTGGAGACCAGGTATTCCAACAATCTATTGGAATTCCCATGGGTACAAATTGCGCTCCGTTATTAGCAGACTTATTTTTATATTCATATGAAGCAGAATTTATACAAAATCTTTTACGTGATAAGAAGAAAACACTTGCTGTGGCCTTCAACTCGACATTTAGATATATCGACGACGTATTGTCAATTAATAATGATAATTTCCATTCCTACGTCGACACGATATATCCTGATGAGCCTGAGATAAAAGATACCACAGAGTCCGACACTTCTGCTTCATACTTGGATATTTTACTTGAAAAAGACACTAATGGTAATCTAACAACCAAGCTATATGATAAACGTGATGACTTTAACTTTTCTATCGTCAACTTCCCTTACTTATGCAGCAATATACCTTCATCACCTGCATACGGAGTATTTATATCTCAGTTGATTCGATACGCAAGAGCATGCTCTACGTATGAACAATTTCTTATACGAGGTAAATTATTGACTAGCAAGTTGATGAAACAAGAATATCAACAGTCTCGTTTAAAGTCATCATTTCGTAAATTCTATGGTCGATACAATGACCTTGTCAGCAAATACAATTTATCATTGAATGAAATGCTGACTGACGTTTTTCATTCCAATTGTTAGTCCATTATTTATACACTGAATTGGCCACGGATTTTTTCCGTTATTTCCTGATTATGACAACGAGCACACGGCGGGTGTGACCGGTCGGCAGGGGATGCTCACTCCTCCATGGCACCTGATCCCACCTCTGATGTTTCGGAGGTCCGTGTTTGCTCTGCTCTTATTTTGTATATTTGTTTAATGGACGTTGAGATTGAATACTGTTCGTTATTTCCATATCTTTCTTCTAGATAAAAAAAAAATTCAGCATGCGTTACCTGGGGTTTTGAAAAGATATCAAATTGTTTAAAATTTTGCATTATTCAAAGAAAAATGTACAAAAATTACTAAGCATAAATTACAGATTTTTTCTTCATAAAGAATTGTTCTAGAAGAGGTGTAAAATTCCACATATAGACATTAAAAATATTGCACACAGGTCCTTCTTTTAGTTGAACTCTTCAACTCCATGGAAGAATAAAGTTCAAACAACGTTGCGTATGACCTTAAGGTAAACGTTATGCAGTCAGGGGAAGATCAAGTAACTTTTGGACAGTGATAAATACATTTTATGTAAAAAAAAAAAAAAAAAAGAAAAAAAAAAAGATAATTTTTTACAGATTTAAAATAGACAAATAATACCAATGTGAATCTTTGTTTAATGCCATTTTTCATAATTATCCAGGAAATCTATTCAATTTAATTATATCTAGCTTTTTGTACAGGCGTCCAATGTTTAACATTGAAGTGCCTCATTGATTAGATCTTAATTGGCTACTTTTTAAAAACAAATATGCATTATTCTACCACGATTATTAATGAGATCAAAGAAATGCCGCAGACATTATTCTCCAGTAAATCACAAATGTCATAAAAAAATTAACATATCAAAAACACATTTCAAACCAGTACGGTTGAAATTAATATTTCACTGTAGGATTTAATGCCTATTTAGATCATATTGATGTGTCATTTTATGCAGTCTAAACAATATATATTGCATAAAACATTTTATAATATTTTTATAGCTGTTCCACGGATCTCCCCACAACTTTTACCTTCAATGTTTTTTTTTCATCCTGATTGTAAGTTCGTTACTTATACCCTGAATTGACGACGGATAGTTCCGTTATTTCCCGATCATGACAAAGAAATCACGGCGGTTGTGACAGGTCAGCAGGGGATGCTCACTTCTCCATGGCACCTGATCCCACCTCTGATGTTTTTGAAGGAGGTGCGTCTTTGCATTGCTTCTATTTTTTTTTGTTTTCTTGACTTTTGATCTTGAATATTGTTCATTAACTTCATATGTGTCATGCAATCGATACACAAGTAAACAAACCCTCTAGCGTTAAATGGAACAGCGAAATCTCGACTTTTTTTTACCTAATTCGTTTCTCTATAAAGGAAACCATTAGCTTTATTTAAGAGCTTTATTTAAGAGCAGTTAGTTGAATATAAATAAAGCTTTTGTTGTCATGAATGATCAGATAACCTCCTCGGTCTCGAAATGATGTCTGACGCCGTGGCTTTTATATTTCAGACATCTTTTAGAGACTGAAAAGGTTATTCTGCAACATTCATGATAACACGAAAACCATCTATTTTTTCATAAGGATTTGGAGCTTAAGAAATGGAAACAATTGTCTGTTTTTTTTTTCATTATTTAAAAAGTACCTCAGTTACATGTATATCCTTATATTAAGATTAATATAATAGAATTCGTATCTTCCCTATAAGGAAATAAAATTCAAAGTCTCCGATACTTCCTCATAACAAGTCTTTATAAGCTTACTGATGCAACTCTCACAATCTAAAATTATCTTTTGTTACCCAAACGTCGTATCTTACTATTTATAACCTTTATTTTTTAAGGATTCTGATCTCTTTATTTAGATTCACGTATTCCCTGAAAACTGTTTTACTGATATAAAGTTTATTCATGTGACACAAAATAACCCTTCTCTTCTTCCTTAAAAAATGTTATTTAAGGTAGGTCCGTACTTACAGAATATTCTGTCAAACTGATAATTTTTCCATTTGAATACCTTATAAGTCCTAAACTAACTAAACACCCAATAAAATCATATCTTTGCAGGTTAATATTCATACAACATGTCTCAGAGCATATACCTCTAAAAACTCAACAGCCACCATTGAACATAAAGAAATGTGATATCATATTTTATCTAGTTATGTACCAAATCACATCAAATTTATGAAAATCAAAAACATTCATTTGCCAAGAGATTTTTTGTGATCTTTATTGCAAAACATAAACAAATTGATGTTGAATCTGTCTATGTCTTTCAGGAAAAAAAAATTAAATTATATCTTTATTTTTTATGATTCTCAAAATCTTAACTGTCTAGATGCCATTTTTTCTTTAAAACTATTAAGAATTATATCTAAAGTTAATTAAAAAAACACATACTTTATTATGGTTGACCAGAGAATTTTAACAACACAGTCATTTGAAGACCTATACCACCTTTTTTGAAATATTAATTTTTTCAATTATTCAGTGCTAATTTTTTTTATAAAAAAGGGAAAATCAAATGGGTGATATAGGCTTATAATCAATAAAAATAGATCTCAAGTAAGTTAGCTAAAACGAAAATTAAAAAGCTTTAGGTACAAAAAAGCAATTAAGAATTTTGTGTCTGTGTATGTACCCAACGATATATAAAACCTATAGATAGAGTGCAAAGTGTTAATTTCCATAAATAATATACATTAAATGATTTGTATGCAATATAACACTATATAAAACAAATATATATATGCTAAATTATTTTTAATCACCAAAAAAGATTTTATTTCAATAGACAAGTGATAATCAGAATTTTATATTGATGTGTAAAATTAAAACCGGATCTGTAAAATTATGGGCCTTCCTTAACTGTAACTTTAATTCCCATTTTTTTTTACTTGTTAAGCATCCACGCATCTTTTCAAAACCTATCTACCTATTCACAAAAAACAAACAGGCAAAAATATAACACAGACTTGAAATTCCTTAAAATGACATCATTCAAACGATTTGATTTCATTAGACTATTTTCCCCGTATTAGAAAATTATAATTGACAGATTGTAGACAAATATATCAAGAAATTGTCAGATTCACAGTTTTTAACAAAAGTAATCAATTCTAAAATGTTTAAAGCCATATATGGCGTATGTACAATGAAATTTATTAGACTAAAATTATAAGAACTTATTATTTGTATCTTTACTTTATATAAAGATAGAACTTTTCCTTAAATTACAAAATCTAAGTCAATTCCGTTATAAAGATATCACAATTTAATTTGGATTCTCGGAATTTTCTCCGACTCGGAAGAAAATACAAAAGATTTAAATAACACATTAGAGAGAAGACAAAATTGTATTATTAGACGAAACGAGGTGTTCTCCATGTCCAGTATTGTATGAAAAGCTTTAATTTAAATGTATTAACTATATTTCTTTACTTAATTTTGTATTTTTCAAAAATATATTTTTTCGATCAGTTACGCCATATATGGCTTTAAGAACCCCTGATTTTTTTTGTATGTTTTGTTTTGTTTTCTTGTTATATGAAGTGTCAAAAACCAAAACATACACGGACGCAAACATAGAAAAAAACTATAATGGTTAAAATATAATAAAATAATCTAATGATTCTACACGTATGTTTTCAGAAGTGCACTTATTTTATTTTATTTAAACATTAACAGTGCTGCATTATATGTACCTTCATTCTTTTATTAAAGGAGGAGGGTAAAATCCCATGTATCCCAGAGTTACCAGCTACAAATCGAAGGGGGAAGCAGATGAACTTGTATGTCTGTTTTTAAAACGTGTACTGCCTCGGTGGTGTTAGGAAATGTCTGTCTGTTTTCTGGCCCGTTTCTATTCTAACATTAAAGAATAAAGATTAAATGGGTCTGAGCCTTTTTGTTCTTTTAGGAGAGTAATTTTGAAAGATATTCTGTAAAAAGTTATATTCAAGAAAATTTTTAACCATGGATATGCTTACAGAATTTTTTAATTATTTAATCCTAGCAAATCGCTTTTCTTCTTCTGTAATCAAAATTTGATAAAATTTTTAACATCACTCCTTTTTTAGCTATTTAAGACTACACGATTTGACATATAAATTTTATATTTATTTAAAACCATACAATTCAATTAATTTTTCTTTACACAAGTTTGCCCTTAAAGATGTTTGATGTCTCTTTGAGAAATTTTGACAGCAGGACATTTCTTTTTAAAAAAAATCATCGTATTTACTGCATTTACTAAAATATAAAAAAGAATATTTACTGGATCTGATGACATAAGGTCTAATCAATAAAAAATAACAAAAAATCTTGATGTGATATTGAGATTTTTAGAGAAACAAAACAGAAGCAAGTTTAAATATCTTTGTCTCATGTGATTCTTCATGCCGTATTGTCAAGAGCCTTCTAAAAATGTAAGTGTAAGGAAATTATATTACAAAGTTATATCATTCCACAATCAAGGAAATCATGACAATTTTCCTAGATATTGTGATGTATAAAGTGAAATTGTATGATATATAGAGAGAATGTTAAGATTTTGAAGTTGATAAAGTTGCTTTGAATGATACATTTTTTTTATATGTAAGTGTATATAGTCAGATTTAAAATATTTGTTTAGAAGATCTGCCTGAGTTTGGTGTTGCATGCTGGAAAATAGATGGTTTGATTTAGCAAGTTTAAGCATGATAAAAGGTTTAAAATTTTGACTGTTCGGTTTGGCCAAGATCAGGTGCCCATTTCAACATGAATGATGTTATATAGATATAACTCGTTAAAGTTACAATTGCATTGCAAAGAGCAGATTGAGAGCTTTCCATTGGTATATTATATTATATATATAGTACCTGGCCCCTTGAATAAACAACAGAATAAAGTCTCAAATTCGTAATTGTTGAAGTGTTATGCTGTTGCACTTGACTTTTTACAATTATTTTGAATAAAACATTCCAAAATAGGTAAAGATTATTAAATATAACATTTTGGTTAAGTATATTTTTACAGGTAAATGTTGTATAAATGTGTGCAGATATACCTCTGTTAAATAATTTAAGATTTATCAATGTTTGGATAAATTCACAATTTCTAGCAGAAAAAGAGCAAATATAATAAATGTCCAAATATTTAGTGTAGAAAAACTCTCCAACTCTTACAGATTAACCCATGTCCTTTATATACTGTTACACTTTAAATGGGAATGACTTACTATAGTATGTGAGTTTTTCTTTTGCTCAGACAATATTTTGTGAAGAGTTTGTATCTGAATTATACATTTTTGTTCAGTTGAATATGATAAAGATAAATGTTATGACTAAATATGTTTAGTCCGTAGCTCACTTGGGTCTCTGAGTGAAATCTTTTAGACCGCTTGACAGGAATGGACAGAAATTTTAGAAAATCTGCCAAAGGGATGTAGTGTTACATAGAGCATACTTGAAAAAATATTCATTTGACTTCATTTTGTTGGTTATTCTGCAACCAACATGGGCACCTGTCCTCGGTCAAGCCATGTAGCCTTGTTTATATATTCCCTTGTATATTAATGTGGTAAATCAAAAACGAATGTAATGTTTATTTAGGAACCGACCGTAGAGATTTCTTTGCAACAAATAGAAACTTTGGAATACTAATTTGTTACTCATTGAGTTGCTGTCAGTCATTATTTGTCTATGATAACTTAGAATGAAACTGGTTACTCAAATACACCATTATGTACACTCTAGACTCAAACAATGTAGTACTGTTGTTGTGTTTCAAAACAATATATATAACTGGTATGACGTTGAAAACTTTCAATAAATGAGCTAACTAAAAAAGGTGAAAACTAGAAATTTTTAAATACAGTAAAACCTATGAGAGAGAAAGAATTTTCATAGTCAAACAAATCGCCCTTTTTTCTAAAGAAAAATGCAATGATTTAAGTCTTTTACTTTTATCCACCCCCTCCTACATCTACCGAACCTATTACAGACTAGAATTTTTTTTAAAAGAAACGAAATTATGATTTTCAACAATCATCTCTCCGTTTCGTTTTCTAAAAGACCCATTTTCCTATAACATTTATTGAAGCCCAAAATATTTAAAACGTCAAATATCTCAGGTCCTCAAGTGACCTTATCACAAAAAGTTATCAAATATTTTTCATACCAAGAAAATGTAGGAATATTGATCAAGCTATACACCTTATTTTTAAAGTGTGTTAACATGGTCCATATTAATGTACTTTGAAAAAAAAAAATTCATTTTTTCAAAGTGCGTTTGATTTGTCCCAAATTTAACGCACTTTGAAATTTTTTTTCAAAGTTTAAAAATTTTTAAAATAGAAACATCCAGTCTGTAACCTTTTTTTACTTGATCATGTGATCCAGTTTGAACCAATCAGATAGTTGGAACAATAAAGGAAAAAAAATAATTAACTTTTATGACGTCGTAGCAAAACTGCGCAAAAATGCGATGCTGCGCCATGACAAGTTCCAATTGTTTTAAATAAATACAAAAAAAAAATTAAATGAAAGAAACAACCCTAATCGTCTGGATAGGTACGACACTAAACCTTATCAGTCGAATTATGTATTATAAACTATAACCTAAATATCTTGGATGGGTGCTGGACTAACCATAATCAGCCGAATAGTGTGCGAGGTCTAACCATAAATCTCTCGGTTATTGTTCACCGACTAACTCTTACCCTTATGGTGTGCAAGGACTAATATATCTGGTGGGTACAAGCAATAGAAGAATTACAGGTTTAGTTTGGACTTTCAGCAAGGCGTGGCATTCTCGACGTTACCTAATTAGCTTCTGAAATTTACACAGCTTCCCTACACCAGTTAACATTCGGCTGCATTTCTATCATATGTATATTTCAACAGTGAAGGGAAGTTGTGTAAATTTCACAAGCTAATTAGGCAACATCGAGAATGCCACGCCTTACTGAAAGTCCAAACTAAGCGTGTAATTCTTCTAAGTAAAATCAGTAAAATTGTATTCAGACGAATACTGAATTGATAGCTTTTGAATACAGAACTATTGTGACGTCATAAACTTTTATTCTTCCTTCGCACCATCGGACTTTGGCGTATCAGACCATGACACATTAGCGCAATGTGTCTCATAGGAAACGAGTCATCGGACTTTGGCTAGACAATCGCACTTTGGAGTCTTACAGATTTTTTCTCCAATTTTATTTCAAATACATCATTATGATATTGGTGTGTAATGTCTCTACAAGATGCCTGGTTTTCCCATATCAAAAAAGTTGCCTTTACTATGGAATAAAGGTTATTTTTTTTATTTATTTCCAAATAAAAAGTGAAATTAAAAAAAAAAACACTTTAAGATAGCTCTTTACTTTTAAATCCAATAATACACAGATGGGATTGAGGACACATCTGCTACGGATTACAAAAGCAATGTTTCTTGTATTGCTTTGTTTTTGCTTTAAGCTTTTTAAATGAAAAAAAATCCCTCTGTAGAATTACTCGATTCAAATACTTACAAAATGGCATGTAGAACCTAACAATATAATTTTCTAAGAATTTTCTCACAACCTCTTTATAAAATTTGTACCGATTAATAAATGAATTACTGAGGGCAAATTAATTATCAAATCACTAAAGATGACCGGGTTTACATTTCAAAATTCCTAAACAAACACGTACCTGTCAATATCTTATTTTTACAGGTAAATGTTGAATAACTGTTTAAGTTTTGGTTAAATATATTTTTACAGGTAAATGTTGAATAAATGTGTAAGTTTTTAAGCTGTTGATTTTTGTAAAGTCTTGTGAATTCAAAGTGCTGTATTCAATTTGTCGGCACGGCCAGGTGTGTTATAGGACCGAAGACATCCCAAAATATTAATTCAATGCTTAAATAACACTTAATCAGGAACAAAAATGCTTTCGAAAGTACAGTTTTTAAAATAAAATACCTTATATACAATTTTACTTCTTCTGTCGTCTGGTTGACGTAGTGGTTAGAGAGTCTGCTCTAGAGTCGCAAAGTAAGAAGTTGATATTTAGGTTGCAGGTTCCAATCCCACTGTGGGGCATGGGCACCAGTACCTTGGGGTAAGACCGTATAAACCGAGGTCCCGTGTCGTAGTAGGTGCTGGCACGTAAAATATTCCTTACTGCTGAATGGCATAAGTATAGCAGCTCTCCATTGCAGTAGGTAGTGTCTCCATATGAGTGAAAAATTATCGAGAGGGAAGTAACATACAAACAAAGTTTTACTTTTATTTCTTCGAAACTCTTATTACAACAAATACAAATAACACATAAATAAATCACTACAAAATATATTTGTAAGAGAGTGGGTAACTTTTGCGAGACTATCATTAACTGCCTTAAAATTTCATTTTCAGCTTCACTGACGGATATTCTGTATTCTCATAAGTGTAGCATGTTTTATTTTATTTAATGATACTTGAGAAAGTGACTGTTGATACGCGTAAAGAGCCGCCTGTGGATTCTCTGTGACCTGGTAACAAATCCCAAGGATCTGCCATGATATGTCTTTTAAATCTACTGGAATGCAAGCCTGGACAAGGTGCTGGAAATAACATAGAGCTATTTGTATTTTTGATGTATCAACATGCCTGTAGCAGAAGATCTCCAGCATATACAAGAGTACGACTACAGGGATAACCAATTGAGTCTGTCTCTCCTGTATACTAGACAGTTGTTCAGGCAATAATTCATTGATGTAAATGATACAATTGCTAAGGTAGATATTCCATCTTGTAAAAAACCTCATTTTTGAAGTCAACGGCCACCCTCTCAGAGCCTCGGTATAAATATCTGTAGTACAATAAAGAGTTGATTTATATGACAGTAAGACTTTTGTCATTTCTGTAACAAATAATGCGTCCACAAATCTCATTGTCTTGTAATAATACATGGCCATATACACTATATCAGAAATGCCACCAAACTTGTCTGTTAATCTCAGCAGGCGATGGGACAGACTGTCTACAATATACATCATTTTGTTTCGACTTGTTTTGATGTACATGTTACTCAATATAAACACAATTTCAGGGAGGATGGAGGCTGTGTGTTTCTGTAAGGTGACAACATGGTATGGCGTCAAGGGTCTATTTATCAGCTGTTCTACAGCCCGAAGGCATTTCACACAGTGAAACAGGTTTTGTATTCCTTGTACACTTTGACTAATTATACAATTAAATAGGGTGGAATCAAATTCAAACTCGGATAACAAATTGCCTACATCTAAACAAATGGAGAGTCTTGGGTTATGAAGGACTTTTAAAACATAGGGCCAGATGGAGGAACTGTGTAGCAGTGATATCAAACCCTTCTCATACAATGCATGCAGCCTAACGAACAATTGGGTTTGCTTATCACCATGTATTTTACTCAGAAACATATTGTTTTGTGGAATGAAAAAATTAGGACAGACCCTTTCATAGACCCATTTAAGGATTAGTTTGAAGCACTCCCAAAGACACAAAAGGAGATTTTGTGGACACCACAGAGGTACAGTATTTCGTTGAATCACCCAGAAAACGGCTGTCTTCATGTGATAGGAACATAGTAGTTTATCTTCTTCTCCTAATCCATTGTTGATGACTTCCTTTAAAATCAATTTTAGCAATCCATAAGTTAAGAACTGAGTGTGGTTCATTGAATACACAAGTATTTGTTCTGCCCGTGAAAAAGAAATTCTCCATTCTTGGTCTTCATGATTGCCTAGTTTATGTCCAGTTGCTACAAAGTGACATCCACTACTGATTATGTCTCGCACAACACGAGGCTGGGGCCATGAGTGACATCTGTCTATCCAAGAGGCAGCAGATGGAGCCCAAAAGTCAGAGGCAAAGCAGTGGGCAAAATCATATTCTATTCCAGCATGAATTCCACTGGCGCAGGGTCCATGTGGAGTTGAGCTAGGTGTTATCTTTTGGCACATAGATTCTTTGTATAGAGAACTAGAAATAAAAAGTTTACCATTCCTTCTGACAAGTGCTGAAACAATATCCCTGCCCGCTATTCCTATAAAGCATGATGATGTTCTTATAGGCCATGGAATCAAAAGCTGCAGTAAAGAGAATCCTGGAGGGCTATCGGAACAGTCAGAGAGAATTAATGTGTATCTTTGTCTGTTGTAATACCGAGTCTGAGATAAGTCCCAGATGACTCGCTCGATATTATGCCAGTACATGGTGTCTATATCTGATCCTTTCAGTCTAAATCCCTCTCTGTGGCTGCCACTTGTCATTATAGAGTTTAAATCATTATTGACGTGATTCGACAGAATCTCCGTGATGTCCAAAACATCTCTTCTCATGGCGATTTGTTGTGAAGTCCCCACTATGTGACACAGTCCCACAAACACTGACTCTGATACATGTTGTATGGCTGATTCACTAAATATCAACAAACCACAAGGTAAATTAAAGGAAAGAGAAAATTATTTTTAAAAAACCAAAACTAGATTTTTGTTTATTATCTAAATACTAGTATAAGGTTAATATATATACTTTATTGATTAAAATTGTAATATTCTCTCAAAAACACTTACATTGGAGATTGTGTATTTGAATCCATGTTTCAGACAAGAATAAAATGTTTTTTGTACTTGTTATGGTATAGGGAAATCCTGCAAAGCTTTCTCAAGCTTTTTGTGTTACTATTTAAAATTCACATCTCAATGATAAAATCATGACCGAATATCTCCACATATCATCACAATTCAAAGAAATGAGTGTACATGAACACCATAACATACACTGAATGTCACATACAGAAGAGAATGTTCCTATTACCACCAGTGCATTAATTGGCATTAATTGGAAAACAGTAAGATGGTTGGTAAAATTTCTTAATGATTAATCCATCTACTTTACCTGAAGCACAGTAAACTCTCAGTTTCGTAGGACCAATTATATCAACTTCTTGTGAGGAAAAAAAGATAATTTCTTTCCATACCTTTGTATTTTAATGTTTTCCAAAGCCTTGATATCGCCATATCCCTGTACTGTCTTAGTCAGCAGGGATTGTAATTTGAGGATGTTTGGGTATAAACTGATGTTAAAAAGTCCTTTTTTTAAGAATTTTAAAATAGTTTTTTAAAATTTGAGTTTTAATGAGAATGATGATTTAAACCAGGGGTCATGAATTTCTTTTCTTTCTTTTTTTTCATATACACAACACTAGTACTTCTGTGAAAGACATAATGGTATAACACTAACTTTGAAAGCCATAATAGCTACTGCGTGACAGAGAAAAGCGGACGGATGTCGACTAAAGAAAAGCTTACAAGTCAGGTAAAATAATCACTAAGCATTTGTAACCTTTTCATCTCAACAAGACATTTTACTTTCAGGGAGGGAAAATTATATAGTAGCTTTGAAGTCAACATAATAATATTTAAGGGAGTCGACTGAGGTTTCTACGCAATGTACTGAAATTAAGCGTAGTTTCAATTTGAAAGCATTTGTCTTAACAAATTGAGAGAACCAGAATAGATAAATTACAGTTAAAATAATTTATTACATTTTTAATTATTCATTGAATAAAAATGACATTCTGTCACAGTGTGAAAGGAAATCTTAATGATATCCTTTCATAGTAGTACAAATATCAGAAGTGCAGTAAAACTAGATTTTCCTTCCCATAAGGGTTAGTGTTGTAAAAATCAATCTTCCTCTATCTGATAATAGATAGATAGACGTAACTAAACTATTCTGACAGAGAATAAAGCTGCTAAATATATCCAATATATCAATGTTTACAATGTTTTCATTTGACTTAGCTGTGACGTCCCGACCGCTCAATGTCGACATCATGTAGCCTGTGACTGTATTAATTACAAATAGAAATAGGCCAAGGAAAAATCAAAGGAAATGTAATAAACAAAAACTTCAATGTTTTGTTGTTGAATATAGAATTTTTTCTCTCATGAGACGTGATTTTTTTTTATATTTTCACATATGCTTCGCACTCGTGGAGATATAAAAAAAAATCATGTCCCACTTGTGCAATAAATTCCATTTTCAACGACAAAATATTGAATGTCCTCTATTTAACTATTTACAAATTGTTAAAAAGATTTGCATTTGACAGGTAGATGAGGGTCATTTAATTATGTTAATGAATCCGGTTAGTTTTTTTTAAATTTGATAAGTCCAAAAAAAAATATTTTGATATAATTAATACTTAGGAATATTCTAAATCTGCTCGTTTAAAAAATACAAAAAAAAAATTAGAAAAATTTCATACATAAGTGTCAATCTAGTTAAAATTAGACTTCTTATAAAATTAGATCCGCGCCGTAAGGGCAGAGTGCATATGGTGCAAATCTAAGAAGTCTGATTTTAATTAGATTGTTTAAGTGCATACAGTTAATATATTAATCCAATAATAACTAAGGGTAGTGTAAGCACTGAACTCACTAAATTTTACCTCCCACCAACCAAATGATTATAATGACAAAGTCCATGTATTGCTCTGGAGACCCGAAATATGTGTCAGATCAAAACGTAAAATAGGAGGTGCACATGACTTTATGTAATGAAGAATCTGTGAAAGTATCATTTAACTTTTTTCAGTGGTATAGGAGGAGTTGTGGATAAGAGATGGGTACCCTTCAATACCGGATATTAAAGAAAAAAAAGCAATGTCAATGTTTTTCTAGGGGAAACACAAAATATGTTTCTGATCAAAACGAGAAAAAAATGAGGTGCGCAATAGCACTATATGTAACAAAGAATTTGTGAAAGTCATTCAGTGGTATAAGAGGTGTTGCGGATCGATAAGAGTTGGGTGCCCAAAACGTAATAGACGGACGGACGTACAACTAAATGGACGGACATCCCAATCGCTATATACCATTTGTAAACCAACTTTTATTCACGTGAAAGAGATAGTTTCGCGAATATTTATCGCCCAAAACCAATCATTTTATTTATTATCCTTCAGTCGCGAACATTAATCGTCACTGATTGATTTCAAACTGAAGAATCGCGCGAATAAAAGATGACGCGAAAAATAGTTGGTTAAAAGTACCCTCCCATTTTTCAAGTGGGGGAGCGGGATTTATTCATGTAATAATACATGTGAAAACATTTCGAGGTTTGTAATATTACACCTTTTTTAATCCCTAAAATGGCCTAAAAATGTGTGTGAAAAGTCATAAAGATATGTCAAAGAAAGCAAAAGTGAAATATATGGAGATAACGTACAGTATTCAAGATCAAACATGCACAAACAGTACAAAATAGGAGCAGAGCAAACACAAACCTCCAAAACATCAGAGGTGGGGTCAGTTACCATGGAGAAGTAAGCATCACCTCCTGACCGGTCACACGCTGTCCTTTTTGTCATCATCGTGGAATAGCGAAAACATCCTTCATCAATTCAGTGTTTAAATAACGGAATAACAATTAGCATGAAAAACGTAAACATTGAAGATAACGTAAACATAATCCTGAAACAGGAATGTGAATATCTCATAGTTATGTCTTTAATGTTTTTTTTTTCTAAATTCTCTGTATCTGTCACCTTTTGTAGTACTCCTGAAAAAAAGAAAATTTCGTACATTTGACATTTAGAGATCCCACCTCCGGAAACCTTAGGTAGAAATTGTGTTTCTTTTATATAATATACCATATCATATTTCCCATTATATATAGTTTGAAGAGTGAAAAATACACCTTTCTTTTCCATAGGGAAGTGGTGGCTTCTCGATATGAGTGAAAAAATATTGAGAGATACGTTAAACAAGAAACAATCAATCAATTCAGAAATAGATTAATTGATTGACTGAATGTTGGTTTACGTCCTGTTTGATCATTTTTATAGCGTATTTAACATACAATTATCCACCGAATGAAATATACGAGTTTTCATACAGTGAATTTTGCCTATATGGCTGGTTTTGGTTACAATAAGGGTTTTAAGTTTTTCCATTTGTTTTACAAGCAATGAGTCACATTATGCATTATATGTGAGCCTCCCGCATGAGAATATTTTTATGTTTAGATCAAATGTAAAACGTAGAAATTTTTACTGAATCTTTATTCAAAATCGTTACAGCTTATCTTGAATGGAGACAATAACCTTACAACCAAAATATTGCAGGATTTAAAGTTGATAACATATACAATGGTATTTCATCTACAAAGAGATTTGCATAATATTGCATCTCTTCTCTTTTTTATTGTTAAACCATGGAAGCAACATCTATTTATGTGTTCTTTTTGTCTTTTAACATTTAAACCTTATTATTTATTTTTTTCATTTATTTTTGTTAATCTTATATGTTAACGTGCAAACACAAATTGTATCTTCAACTCATTTTAAATATTTATTTTGAGTTTTTTTTAGAAATATGTTTTGAATATACGCATGTATCTATTCAGTTTTTAATGTTATGTAACTGATATTTATTTGTAAATTTGTACATGAATGAGTTTGACCTTGTATTATGGAGAGAACTTATAGAAGATGTATGCAGTCTAATCCTATTATGATTATGCATTAAAAATATTAATTTTTTTTAATTAAAAGAAGGGAGCTTTCTTGAGCATGTACTGTATGTTACACACAGAAATGTTCATATTAGCACCAGTATTTTAATCGAAAAAAGTAAAATGTTTGATAAAATTTCTAAGTCTTTCTATTTTATCTCTAACATTGTGAACTCTCAGTTTCGTAGAATCGATAATATAAGCTTCTTTTAAAGAATGCAGGAGTCATCTCTTTCCTTCCCTTTGTATATTGATATTTACTATACCCTCGATATCAATATCTATCCCTGTATTCCTGTGCTGTCTAAGTCCGCAGAGACTGTCATATTATTTGAGGGTAATTGAATTTATATTAACTGACGCTTCACAGCCTTTATTATTCTTATGAATTTTTAAATATAATTTGATGAAGTTGTTATATTAATAGAGCTGATGATGTCCAGGGGTCACTCATTTTCTTTATTCTTTTTATGCACACAATAGTTCTTAGTAAAATTTTACTTATTTCAAGGTTTGGCAAACTGAAAACCAAAGAAAACAAACAGAAACTTTTCTGTCTTTGAAACTCATATTAACAAAAGCAAAAAAACACATACATGTATATGTATATGTATCAATACAAAATATATAATTGTTAGCGCGGGTAGGCGAGGAAACGACTGACTGCACTGAGAGAGAACGTTCGACTTTCACATACATCAGAACGTAATCAGATACTTCTCCATTTTTAAAAGTCATATCTGTTCATTTGGAAGTCATACAGCAGAATGTTCAGTCAACCAAATTATTTGGTTAAAAATGCAAAAAAGGCAAATTAATTAAGGTAGGTCCGTACTTTCTGAATTTTCTGTTAAACTCTTTATTTTTTGATTTGAAAATTTTAAATAAGTCATAATCTAACTAAAACACCCATAAAAAACATATCTTTGCAGGTTATTTTTTATGCAACATGTCTCGGAGTATATACCTCTAAAAATGCAACAGCAAAAATTCAACATATAGATGTGTAACATCATATTTTATCTAGCTATGTGTCAAATCACATCCAATTATTGTTAAAACTTAGGAAAATCATAAATATTCATTTGTCAAGAAAATATTTGAAATTTCTATTTGAAAACACTAAAAAATTGATGTTGATTCTGTCAAAATCTTTCAGAGAAAAAGTTCAAAATTTCTTTATTTTAAATATTTCTCAAAATCTTATATGTTTATATGCTATTTTTTCTTCACAATTATTTAGAATTATATCTTAGTATAGCAAAAAAACATACTTTATTATGGTTGACCAGAAAATTTTTACAAAACAGCCTTTTGAACACCTATACCCCCATTTTTTGTAATATCTATTTTTTCAATCGTTCTTCGCAAAACTTGTTAAAAAGTAAATTTAAAAAGATGATATAGGCTAAAAATTAAAGATAAAATGATCTCAAGTTAGTTTGTTTAAAAAAATTAAAAAGCTTTAGGTCCATAAAGGCAATTAAGAAAACTCTGTCTGTGTATGTACTAAATTACATATAGATCCTATGGACAGAGTTCAAAGTGGTTATTCCTATAAATAATGTACATTAAATGCTTTGTGTGCACAATGACACAATTATAAACAAATATATACTTGCTAAATTATTTTCAATCATCCAAAAAGTTTTTTTTTTCAGTAGATAAGGATAATCAAAATTTTATATTGGTGGGTAAAATTAAAACCGGATCCGTAAAAGTGTGGACCTGCCTTAACGGTTTAATATATTTTGGTAATGTTTTAGAAATGAATGAAGTTTCCTTGCCGCAAGGTTTATGTGGGCATTTAAAAGAGATAAGCTTTTTTACATTATAGACAATAAAAATTTCCTTATTAAATTTCCATGCATCGAAAGAAATTTTTTGTTTGTTTGTATATTGTTTAACGTCCCTAGAGAGATATTTTCAGTCATATGGAGACGCCACCACTTGCCGGTGGAGAGCTGCATCCTATACTCGGCACTCTTGGCCATTGAGCGGTGAGGGATCTTTTTCACTTCTATCACCTACTGCAACAAGAGATCTCCGTTTATACGGTCTCATCAGAAGGAAAGGTCTCCACGCCCCACAGTGGAATTCGAACACGCGACGTAAGGATCAACTTCTTACTTCGCAACTTTAGAGCAGACGCTCTAACCACTACGCCACACGGGCAACAAGTAACTCTTCTGTATGGAAGATAAGCTTTATTAGTGGTATGTGCTTTTAATAGAATAAATTTAGAACAGATATTTCATACATATAGTGTGCATAAACAAACACTTGGTAAATACTTGTTCGATTTTGATAAACATGTATTAATAAGTTCTATAAATTCATAACTTTATTTGCAAAGTTTTCAAAAGAAAAACCTCTGCCTAAACTACGCCATGCAGTTATCACAAACCTTCTCTACTGGTATAGCCCTGTTACTGAAAATGAATTTCAATAAAGATGAAATTAACATATATACATATACATATATAAAAACTCATATTTACAAAGCTGAAACTAATCATTGCATTACAATGGTATCCTTCTCCATATTAACATTAGTTTCTGATTCTAAATCTTAAAATTGGTTTCTGTTTATTCGACACTTTATTTCTCTTTTGACTCTATCATTAACTACATCTACACTTCATCTTCAGCATCACTGAAGGATACTCTGTATTCTCGTCAGTGAAGCATGTTTTATTTTATTTGATGGTACTTGTGAAAGTGACTGTTGATACGCGTAAAGAGCCGAGTGAGGATTCCCTGTGACCTGGTAACAGATTCCTAGGATCTGCCATGATATGTCTCTTAGACTTTTTGGTAACCTCTCAGGATGGCAGACTGTGTGCTGGAAATAACATAGAGCTATTTGTATTTTTGATGCATCAACATGACGGTAGCACGAGATCTCCAGCATACAAAAGAGTATCAATATATTAATCATGTTAATAAACAAATAAGTACGACCTCCCTGTTTACTAGACAGTTGTTCGGGCAATTATCCATTGATGAAACAGATATCAGTGTTGAGATAGATAATTGTACCTGTAAAAATCCTCATTTTTTAAGTCAATGACAACCCTCTCAAACCCGCGGTATACATATCTGTTAAACTATATATATTCGTTTTATATGACATTATGACTTTTGTTTTATTTATAACAAATAATACGTCCCCAAATCTCATTGTCTTGTAGTAATACATCGCCACAAACACCATATCAGAAGTGCAACCAAACTCGTCTGTTATTTTCAGTATGCGATTACACATTTTGTCAGTAATATACACCAATTTCTTTCTAAAGGTTTTGATGTACTTGTTGTTTAATATAAAGGCACTTTATTGGAGGATGGAGCTTGTGTTCTGTTCAACTGTTCTATCGCTCGTAGGCATTTCATACACATATTCAGATTTCCTATTCCTTGTACACGGTGCCCAACTATACATTCAAATAGGTTTAAATCAAATACATACTCAATGAACAAGTTGCCTTCTTCTGTACTAATAGAGAGTTTTGGGTTATAAAGGACTTTGAGAACAGAGGGCTAGATGGAGGGACTGATAAGCAGTGATATCAAACCCTTCTCATATAACGCATACAACCTATTGAACAATTGGTTTTGCTTACAACCATGAATTCTTCTAAGAAACATGTTATTTTGCGGAATGAAAAGGTTAGGACAAACCCCTTCATAGACCCATTTAAGGATTAGTTTAAAGCACTCCCAAAAATACAAAAGGAGATTTCGTGGACACCAATGAGGTACAGTATTTCGTTGAATCACCCAGAAGACGGATGTCTTCATGTGGTAGGAACATAGTAGTTTATCCTCTTCTCCTAATCCATTGTTAATGACTTCCTTTAGAATCAATTTCAGCAATCCATACGTTAAGAACTGAGTGTGGTTCATTGAATACACAAGTATTTGTTCTGCTCGTGAGAAAGAAATTCTCCATTCTTGATCTTCATGATTACTCTGTTTATGTCCAATTGCCACAAAGTGACATCTGATTATATCGCACATAACATGAGGTTGGGGCCATGATTGACATCTGTCTATCCAAGTGTCTGCCGGTGGAGGCCAAAAATCAGAGACAAAACAGAAGGCAAAATCATATTCTACTCCGGAATGCATTCCATTGGGACAGGGTCCATGTGGAGTAAAGCTAGGAGCTATTAATGGACGCATGGTTTCTCTGTAAAGAGAACTAGATATAAAAAAAATTATCATTCCTTTCGATAAATGCCGAAAATATATCCCAGTCTAATGTTATTCCGTCAATGTATGATGATGTTCCTATGCTGCTGCGTGGAATCAAATATTGAAGTAAAGAGAAACCTGGGGGACTATCGGAACAGTTAGAGAGAATTAATGTGCATATGTGGCTGTTGTAATATCGTATCTGAGATATGTCCCAGATGACTCGAATGTAATTTGACCAGATCATAATGTCTATATCTGATCCTTTCATTCTGAATCCTTCTCTGTAGCTCCCACTGATCATTCTAGAGCATACGTTACTAATGGCTTGATTTGTCAAAATATCTGTGATGTCAATCACATCCCTCCTCATGGCCACCTGTTGTGATGTCCCCACTATGTGACACAGTCCAACAAACACCGACTCTGACATATGCTGTTTGGCTGATTCACTAAATAACCATAACCCAGAAAGTAAATTACAGATTACAGAGATTTTTTTTAAAAAAGATGTAAAGTTATTTGTTTTTATTAAAGTTATAATTAGTGAATTATAAAACAAAACTTACATCAGAGATTGTGTATTTGAATCCACTTTTCATACAAGATAATAAAATGTTTTCTATACTTTGTTTTTCTACAGGGAATTTTGCGGAACTTCCTCATCCCTTCTGTGTTACTATTTAAATACTACTTAATGATAAGGACAAAACCTAAGTTATTCCATTTCACCATAACTCAAAGAAAGGCACTGTATGTCACATTATACATTTATTGACTGAGTTCGAGGGCAACATGCGTTTTGTCGGACCCAAGAACCAAACTGTCTGCCTGAGGCCCTTAGGCCGAAGGCATACAGTTTGGTTCGAGGCAGGGAAGGGGTAATTGAAAAAAGTAATTGTAATTGACAGTAATTAATTACATTTTTTGATGTAATTGGATGTAATTTGTAATTGAACATTTTTTCAATTACTTGTAATTGTAATTTAATTAATTACACTGAAAAAATACCAAGTAATTTCAATTACTTTTTCAATTACATTCAATTAATTCATATAATACACATGCATGATACATGTATATTGTCACCAAGACCTCCCCATTATACTGTCTTTTTATTTTATTGCAAAACATATCCTCAGTCCTTCAATTATACAGAAGACAGATTATTTTATAATTATAATGTAGTTTCTTTCTAATCATTATAAAAAAATTGATTTTTTTTTGTTTTATGTTTATCTAAATTTTGCACCACCATTCTTCATTAGGTCTATTCAGCTATGAAACATAATTTATTAATTTCAATCTCTGTTTACTTGTTTGATCAACCTAGAGTAAGAGTGTGTGTGTCAAGAAAAAAAAAGAAAGGAATGTGTGTGTCATTAATGAAGTTCTCTCTTCTTGGTATTAAAAGATAATTGCCCTCCAGATCACAGCTGTAAATTGCAATCAAAACAAATCAACCCCTCTTAAGAATGTATTCATTCAAGTTCAAGTTCAGTTATTTCACGCACACCAACATCAGTGGTACATGAGGTACAATGTATAAATTAGTATATGATTATGATGTCAAAGCCAATGCATGGGGATAATTATTTCAATTAAAAATGCTCCGCTAGTTTTAGAAAAGAAAAACTTTCAATTTGATAATTATTTTAACATATAAACAGAATTTTATGAATGAATTTTGTATCTGAAAAAGATATGATTTGTACAAGTATTATATTAAGTGAAAATGTTCAACATAAGTAGCAATTTAGGATGTTAAGGCTACCTTTAAAAGAAATATTTAATTTGAGGGGTTATAGTTGTGATTTATTCTACTCTATTAAAAAAAAAACCCTGTGAATCAAATATCATAACCCATGCAATTTGTGTACATGTAGGTTTTGTGTGGAGGCAATCGATCAAACTGATCTAGAATAGTTCTTTACTGTTTTGTAAATAAAAGTCAGAGATACAGAATGCATACTAGCATATTATTTCTTGTATTGTTTGTGCAGAGGCTGCTCTTATATACAAGTGAATGATCCCTGTTCTGTTTATTCATATGATTATAAAAAAATTCAAAAAAAAAAAAAATGAATATGTAATTTGTAATTTAATTAATTACTTTTGTGAAGTAATTGTAATTTAATTAATTACATATCTTAGGAAGTCTGTAATTTAATGGTAATTTAATTGAAGAAAAAGTCAAAGTAATTGTAATTTAATTAATTACCTTTTAAAGTAATTGACCCCATCCCTGGTTCGAGGGTCCGACAAAACGCTTTTTGCCCGAGAACTCTGTCAATAAATGTTTTGTTATACCTTTAATTTTATTTTATATTTTTGACATACATGTATTTTGTATAATTTATTTCGTAATGTAACATCAGGTCTGTCACTGTTTAACACCAACGAATGAAAATGAGATTAAGCTCCGCCCATTCTGTGACGTAACCGGTCCAACATCTCTCCGAGCGGTCCAACATCTCACTCAGCGGTCCAACATCGATTGTTTTACGCCCGCTCCGCAAAACATTAAAAATGTTAGACTTTTTTCCGTATAGATTGTATAGGAACAATTTTTTAAAGGTATAACAATAAGAAATATTCATATAACCATCAGTGTATTAACTGGAAAACAGAAAAATGATTGATAAAATTTCTTAAGTATTTTCTAACACTCGGTATCGCCATATCCTTGTGTTGTCTTAGTCTAAAGGGATCATTATATCATTGAGGATGTTTGAATATAAACAGCCCTTATTTTTGAAATAGACATTTTGAATAGTTGTTGAAAAGTTGGGCATAAACTGACACGATATAAAAAAGCCTTAAATATTTTCTGAAGAAATGTTGAATTCCAAAGGGAGAGCTGATAAAAGCCCAAGAACACTGATTACTTTTTATTCTTTTGTTTATTTCCACTCTAGATATTAACGGTAGGCACTAGTCTGGCAGAAGGATAAAACGTACGCTGAACTAGAACCTTAGGTCCCCCGC